>NC_090249.1:63715704-63736652 GCF_037325665.1 Littorina saxatilis | reverse complement strand
GGGGGGAGGGGGAGAGAGATATAGGGGGGGAGGGGGAGAGAGAACGGCGAATGACCTTGACGGACAAATACCGCTAATGCGTCACTGCCAACAACACAGCTAATTTCATTAATGGGTGGTGGGGGGGGGGGGGGGGGGGGGGGCGGGCTTTCCCAAGCGGGCAAACCAGAGGCTCTTCTTCCTGAGGAAGCTGCGGCAGTTCCACGTCGACCCACATATCCTCCACCTCTTCTACCAGGCGACTATTCAGAGTGTCGTCTCCTTCAACCAGCTCTGCTACCACAGCAGTGCAAAGAAAGGCGACATGGAAAGGTTGGAGAAGATCGTGAAGAGAGCAGGCTCCATCATTGGCTCTGAGCTTCAGCCTCTCAGCACTCGATTTCCGAGTGTGGCGCTGAAGAAGCTGAGTAAGAGTGAAATGTTGACGACTGTTTACTTAGTATGATAGGGGGGGGGGGGGGGGGGGGGTTATGATGTAATGTAATGTATGATGATGTACTATGTGTTGATTGCGTATGTATGGGGGTTATGATGTAATGTATATATGTATGATGATGTATTCTGTGTCGATTGTGAATGTATGGTGGGGTGGGGTGGGGTGGGGTGGGGTGGGGGTACGATGTAATTTAATGTACGATGATGTATTTGGTGTTTGATAGTGTATGATTGTTTGTTAGTTGTAGATTATAGTACGATGTTTGATGTTGTAATGTTTGTGCGTGTGTTATAATGCAATATGTTATGATGTAATGTATGATGATGTATTCGGTGTTTGATAGCGGATGTATGCCTGTTAGTTGTAGATCTAGTACGATGTTTGAGGCTGTAATGTTTGTGCGGGTGTTATATGTAGCCGTACGAGGGTTCCAGTGTGTGAGTTGTGCATGGCCGGGTGCAAGAGTGCTGCATGAATGAGTAAGTGCATGTGGAGTTGTATGGCTGGGTGAATTGTGGGTTGCGTACGTCCGAGGGGCACATGTAGCCTGTGTGTCTGAAGTAGTGGGTATGTTTGCGTAAGGGTGTGCTGATATTGAACTTCAGTTGTGTTTTGTAAATGTCTATGTATCAATGTATTATGTCTTGCCACACACATGCCAAATTGCCTTGTATTGATGAGGACAATAACATTTCTTGTATCTATCTTGTATCTTAGGGCCGACAACAAACGACTGAAATGATGCACTGTGCTGCAGTGTTTCTATCACTTGTCGATGTATACGAGGGCTCGTTTTACTATCGAACACGACGGTTCCGACAGTTACAAGCCGGGTTGTCAACTGGTGCAAGACCTATTGCCAGGGGGCCGCGTTCACTAGCTAATCCTCAATGGTCCTCCACTCCACTCGTTCTCACGTCTGCTCCACACCATCACTCTGTCAGTCGTCTTCAGACCGTTATTGTGCCCACACCATCACTCTGTCAGTCGTCTTCAGACCCTTATTGTGCCCACACCATCACTCTGTCAGTCGTCTTCAGACCGTTATTGTGCCCACACCATCACTCTGTCAGTCGTCTTCAGACCCTTATTGTGCCCACACCATCACTCTGTCAGTCGTCTTCAGACCGTTATTGTGCCCACACCATCACTCTGTCAGTCGTCTTCAGACCCTTATTGTGCCCACACCATCACTCTCTCAGTCGTCTTCAGACCGTTATTGTGCCCACACCATCACTCTCTCAGTCGTCTTCAGACCGTTATTGTGCCCACACCATCACTCTGTCAGTCGTCTTCAGACCCTTATTGTGCCCACACCATCACTCTGTCAGTCGTCTTCAGACCGTTATTGTGCCCACACCATCACTCTGTCAGTCGTCTTCAGACCCTTATTGTGCCCACACCATCACTCTCTCAGTCGTCTTCAGACCGTTATTGTGCCCACACCATCACTCTGTTGAGGGTTATTGATCTATGGTCTAGGGTTATTGATATGTGGTCAAGGGTTATTGATCTGTGAACTTTATTACTTCTCGGGTCTCGCGGCACTACGCAACCTTTGACCTTTAACGCCAGGTTTCTTCGCGTGTATTCCTACTCCACAGCATTGACAAGGCCCAGACCGCATAATGCAAGCTTTCAGTCTCATTAATTAATTTATGTCGTACTGTATATCCCTTATATTACCTCCGGGTCTATTGAGAATGCCCGCCGCACAATGCCGTCAAGAGAGTTAGATCTATTCCCGTATTTCCACACACAACGCCCGTTAGATCTATTCCCGTATTTCCACACACAACGCCCGTTAGATCTATTTCCGTATTTCCACACACAACGCCCGTTAGATCTATTCCCGTATTTCCACACACAACGCCCGTTAGATCTATTCCCGTATTTCCACACACAACGCCCGTTAGATCTATTCCCGTATTTCCACACACAACGCCCGTTAGATCTATTCCCGTATTTCCACACACAACGCCCGTTCAGGCAGGATAATGCAAACTGGAATTCTTACCGCAACATCCCGCTATTAAATGGCCATTTCCCGCTTGCCCCACACAAAGACCCTGTCCAATAGGTGGGTTTTTCGTGATAATTCGTATTCCTAGTTTGTAATGAAAACAGCCTTACGCCCCTCTTTCATCTCTCATACACTCGCTATTAGCGCGCCACCCGCCTTTATCATGCCAAGCTATTCGGCCTAATGGCATGCACCCCGTTTTGAGAGCTACCCGACCACGCGTCTGTTCTCCCCGGTATCTTTCCTATTGCAACGCCAGCCACGACATGTTAGAGGCGAGGACAACGCCAGCCACGACATGTTAGAGGCGAGGACAACGCCAGCCACGACATGTTAGAGGCGAGGACAAAGTGCCTCCAGCAAATCCCTTCCAACAATTATGACGTCTGTGCGATTAATGAGTTAATAATAATAGTGATACTGATATTACCAAACAAAACCAGCGATAATGCATACAAACACAGATAAGATAAGATAAGATAAGATAAGATCAGATAAGATTAGACGAAAGTCCAATAGGTTTCATGGAGCATAATCATCGGTATATCTCGCAACAATACTGACATTTGTTTTGCTGCGCTCATCAAAGATGTAACAAGACAGGATGATATTTGTTGTCCCAGAGGGTATTGGTAAACACAAAGATGTAACAAGACAGGATGATATTTGTTGTCCCAGAGGGTATTGGTAAACACAAAGATGTAACAAGACAGGATGATATTTGTTGTCCCAGAGGGTATTGGTAAACACAAAGATGTAACAAGACAGGATGATATTTGTTGTCCCACAGGGTATTGGTAAACACAAAGATGTAACAAGACAGGATGATATTTGTTGTCCCAGAGGGTATTGGTAAACACAAAGATGTAACAAGACAGGATGATATTTGTTGTCCCAGAGGGTATTGGTAAACACAAAGATGTAACAAGACAGGATGATATTGGTTGTCCCAGAGGGTGTTGGTAAACACAAAGATGTAACAAGACAGGATGATATTTGTTGTCCCACAGGGTGTTGGTAAACACAAAGATGTAACAAGACAGGATGATATTGGTTGTCCCAGAGGGTGTTGGTAAACACAAAGATGTAACAAGACAGGATGATATTTGTTGTCCCAGAGGGTATTGGTCAACACAAAGATGTAACAAGACAGGATGATATTTGTTGTCCCACAGGGTATTGGTAAACACAAAAAGGTGCTGATCCTAAAGAGGGACAATACTATCAGACTAATTGACCAAACTCACGCTCCAACAATAACACCCCCCCCCCCCTCCCCTGAAGGGCGAGTGGTGTTGACGTCACATACAGCCACACACGGCAGCTAATCGTTGTAAACATCTCTATTTTGTACGCGCTCTGACGTCATAGGAATGCTGCGCGAGCCGGGAAGTGGGGGCGGTTTTATAAGTAGAAAAGCTGAGATAGAGAAAGAGAGAGAGAGAGATAGAGAGAGAGCGAGACAGTCAGAGACAGAGAGGGACAGGAGAGAGAGAGAGAGAGAGAGAGAGAGAGAGAGAGAGAGAGAGAAAGAGAAAGAGAGAGAGAAATAAAGAAGAGAGAGAGAGAGTCAGAGACAGAGAGAGAGAGAGAGAGAGAGAGTCAGAGACAGAGAGGGACAGGAAAGAGATAGAGAGAGAGAGAGATAGATAGAGAGAGAGAGAGTCAGAGACATAGAGAGAGAGAGAGAGTCAGAGAGGGACAGGAGAGAGAGAGAGAGAGAGAGAGAGAGAGAGAGAGAGAGAGAGTCAGAGACAGAGAGGGACAGGAGAGAGAGAGAGAGAGAGAGAGAGAGAGAGAGAGAGAGAGAGAGAGTCAGAGACAGAGAGGGACAGGAGAGAGAGAGAGAGAGAGAGAGAGAGAGAGAGTCAGAGACAGAGAGGGACAGGAGAGAGAGAGAGAGAGAGAGAGAGAGAGAGAGAGAGAGAGAGAGAGAGAGAGAGAGAGAGAGAGAGAGAGAGAACGAACGAACGAACGAACGAACGAACGAACGAACTTTATTACTCAAGGATGGAGATTTTAGGCTCACGCCTAGTCTTACAATCTGTCCCTGCTAAACTAAGACATAAAGATAAAGACAATAAAAGGACAATTGTCAATCGCAATCATACAGTATTACTAATTACAACATTACCTATACGACTACATAATGCATAATAGAACATTGAAATGTACATGTATGTCAATATAATACAAAGGAAAAGAAAATTCGACTCGCACACACACGCGCGCCGCATGCCTGCAATCACGTTCGCACTCAATACAACACACACACTCACACACACACATACATACACACACACACACACACACACACACACACACACACACACACACACACACACACACACATACACATATGCGCACACACACATACACACGCACGCACACACACATACACACATACACACACACACACACACACACACACACACACACACACACACACACACGCACACACACACACAACAACAACTTCATCATCATCATCATCATCATCATGATCATCGTCGACATCATTATCATCATCAACAAAATATATAGAGGTTAGTGATAGCAATGCATTCTTGCTAGAAACAGCTTCAGAATGTAACTGTTCGTGACAACAGATATTTGCGAAGCTGCGATTTGAAGTGTTTAATCGTGCTTGACCCCTTTATCTCACATGGTAGCGAATTCCAAATTGTTGAGCCCGAAAACGCTAAACTGGTTTTATATAAATCAATACGGGGTAGCGGGGAAATTAATTTGTTTGAGCCATATCTGTCTGTTGCTTTCTGAAATAATGATCGCATGTACTGTTGGGTCTCGTTTATTTGTACCTTAAACATTAAAAGCGCCTTATTAAATAATAACTGATCTTTAAGTGATAAAAAATTAAGACTGAGCACTAAGCTTTTGATCTGTTGATGTTTGGGGACCCGGCATGATAAGTTTAGCTGCGCGACGGTGAAGAGAATTTACTTTTTTAAGTGAACATCGCTACAACCATCCCAAAGTGTAGATGCATAATTCAGATGAGGTAAAATATGACCAAAATAAAACAACTTGAGTGATGAGGTATCAGCGTAATGCTTTAATTTGGAGAGAAGGAACAAGTTTTTAGATAAGGTTTTGGTAACACGGTTGAGGTGGGACTGCCACTTTAATTCAGCGTCTATTGTGACCCCGAGAACACGATGGCTGGTTACTTGCTCAATGGGTGACTCATTTAAACTGAGATGAAGATTCAGAGGAGCGAGTTAGTGTTTCTGTCGTGTTGTGATCACCATGCATTTAGTTTTGCCTGGGTGTATAATCATTGAGTTTTGTTTACACCAATCAAATATGTTGTTCAAACTCGTTTGAAGAGAGGTTTCAATAGATTGTAAACTTTTACCGGACGTGTAAAGAGACGAGTCGTCTGCGAAAAGGTCATTAATAACCGTCTTGTCTGATATATAGAGTGGTAGATCGTTAATGTAAATGCAAAATAAAAGTGGGCCCAAAACTGATCCTTGTGGGACGCCGTGCATGAGCCGTCCTATCGAAGAACGGTTACTACTAAGGGAGACAAACTGCGTTCTGTTCGCTAAATAAGAACGAAAAAAAGGTAAGTAGGATGCGTCGCCTAAATAACAAGATAATTTCTTTAACAGAATCGTGTGATCAACAATATCAAACGCTTTCTTAAAATCGAGGAAGACGGCGCCGACTGTTTCCGAATGGTTAATGGCAGAGAGCCATGTATCGCATAGTTTAACGAGAGCTGTGTGACACGAATGTTTAGGGCGAAATCCTGATTGAGATGGAGCGAAAAGACCACGGCTTTCCATGTGCAGAAGCAAGCACTTTTGTATATGTTTTTCTAATGGTTTTGATAGAACAGACAATAGCGAGATTGGCCTAAAATTGTTTATGTCGGTTAAGTCTTTTGTTTTGGGAAGTGGAATTACTTTTGCGGTTTTAAATATTTCTGGAAACACATTTCGGTCAATACATAAGTTGTACGCATACGTAATTGGCTCAACAAGAAAGGGTAACGCTAACTTGAGTAAGGAAGCGGGTATGTTATCGCGTCCCATTGACTTTTTATTACTCAAGTCAGTTATTAGTCGCCCGACTTCGTGGACTGCAATGAATGGGATGTTAAAAGGTTCAACTTCTTTCATATTGGCCTGGCAAAATAATTGAAGAAATTGTGGGCATTCATACTCGCTTTTGTCATTTTCCCAAAAGGTAGACTCCAAAAGCTTACTAGGAAGAGATAAGAAATAATCATTAAAGGCACTGGGTGAAATACCAACCGAAGTTGAATGTTGTCGGGTTTTTGATTTTGCAGTTACTTCGTTTATTGCTCTCCATAAGGAAGCGGTATCTTTCTTCAGAGAGAGAGAGAGAGAGAGAGAGAGAGGGAGAACGAACGAACGAACGAACGAACGAACTGACGAATTTTATTACTCAAGGATGGAGACTTTAGGCTGACGTCTAGTCTTACAATCTGTCCCCGCTAAAACTAAACATGTATTAAGATGGATACAATGACAGAGAGACAGTCAGAGACAGAGAGGGACTGGAGAGAGAGAGAACAAGAACAAGAACAAAGAACAAGAACAAATCTTTAATTGTCTAAGGCCACAGCCCCTTACAATAGTGGTTAAAATAACAGCAATAGTATCTGCACAGTTATAAATTATAGTCACGCATAAAATTCAACAAATACAGAGAGAGAGAGAGAGAGAGAGAGAGAGAGAGAGAGAGAGAGAGAGAGAGAGAGAGAGAGAGAGAGAGAGAGAGAGAGAGAGAGAGAGAGAGAGAGAGAGAGAGAGAGAGAGAGAGAGAGAGAGAGAGCGAGAGAGAGAGAGAGAGAGAGAGAGAGAGAGAGAGAGAGAGAGAGAGAGAGGGAGAGAGGGAGAGAGAGAGAGTCAGAGACAGAGAGGGACAGGAGAAACATTGAAACATTGAACTTTATTACAGGAAAGATAGCATTAGGTCCGTAGGACCTTTCTTACAGCTAGTCCTGATCTAAGCAAAATGGTTATAATCGAAATGGGAATACATAGGAACAAACTTTTTATGATGAAACGCAGACACACGCACGACTAGTGTCTGTGTGTCTGTGTGTCTGTCTGTCTGTGCGCGATGCACGGCCAAAGTTCTCGATGGATCTGCTTCAAATTTGGTGGGCTTATTCAGAGAGACCCCGGACACAACCTCATCGATGAGATATTTCAACACGTGCTCTCAGCGCAGCGCTGAACCGATTTTGGTTCCACCTGAGCTACCCGGGTCCCCATACCGACAAACCAAAGCCAAAGTTCTCGGTGGAGTTTTAACGTAGAGGGGGGAATCGAGACGAGGGTCGTGGTGTATGTGCGTGTGTGTGTCTGTGTGTGTGTGTAGAGCGATTCAGACTAAACTACTGGACCGATCTTTATGAAATTTGACATGAGAGTTCCTGGATATGAAATCCCCGAACGTTTTTTTCATTTTTTTGATAAATGTCTTTGATGACGTCATATCCGGCTTTTCGTGAAAGTTGAGGCGGCACTGTCACGCCCTCATTTTTCAACCAAATTGGTTGAAAGTTTGGTCAAGTAATCTTCGACGAAGCCCGGACTTTGGTATTGCATTTCAGCTTGGTGGCTTAAAAATTAATTAATGACTTTGGTCATTAAAAATCTGAAAATTGTAAAAAAAAATAAAAATTTATAAAACGATCCAAATTTACGTTCATCTTATTCTCCATCATTTTCTGATTCCAAAAACATATAAATATGTTATATTTGGATTAAAAACAAGCTCTGAAAATTATTATATAAAAATTATTATCAAAATTAAATTGTCGAAATCAATTTAAAAACACTTTCATCTTATTCCTTGTCGGTTCCTGATTCCAAAAACATATAGATATGATATGTTTGGATTAAAAACACGCTCAGAAAGTTAAAACAAAGAGAGGTACAGAAAAGCGTGCTATCCTTCTTAGCGCAACTACTACCCCGCTCTTCCTGTCAATTTCACTGCCTTTGCCATGAGCGGTGGACTGACGATGCTACGAGTATACGGTCTTGCTGAAAAATGGCATTGCGTTCAGTTTCATTCTGTGAGTTTGACAGCTACTTGACTAAATGTTGTATTTTCGCCTTACGCGACTTATTCAAATTTGGACACCGTATTCAGCTACACCCCGGACACAATATCATCGATGAGATATTTCAACACGTGCTCTCAGCGCGCAGCGCTGAACCGATTTTGGTTTTTCTGTTCATTTCACCATTCCCAGTAACTCTTCCTTATCTTCTCCAGTGTTTTGCGTTTATCTCCCTTCCTTCGTGTGGCTTCAATCCATTGAGTTATTCTCAATCCCGAACCCGATTTGGGTTTTTCTCTTTATCTTCTCCAGTCTTTTCATCGTTTATCTCCCTTCCTTCGTGTGGCGTCAATCCATATTCCCGTTACTACGTTACTATTTTTAGAATGTCACTGCGCTGTCCAGAACGCTTCCCTTGCACCCGGAAGTTGTTCTTACTGTCAAAGTGAAAAGGTCGAATCAATTTATAGCCACGCGAAAAATACACTGTCACCTATCTCTATATATTTATAGATATAGATATACATATATATTTTTACGGCTTCTCTGTGTGTGTGTGTGTGTTTGTGTGTGTGTGTGTGGGCAACACCTGTGGATTGTAGAGTTCTGTTTGTGATGTGGTCTGGCGGCATTGGTGTCTATATATGTTCAGGCCTTCCTTCCAGAAGCCATAACAGTTATTCTCAATCCCGTTTGAGTGGACTTCGGCTTCACATATGATTGTGGTGTTTCGGCACTCGGTTACATTTGGCGTCGTCGACAGCGATGGGACTCGACATGAGATATTTCAACACGTGCTCTCAGCGCGCAGCGCTGAACCGATTTGGGTTTTTCTCTTTATCTTCTCCAGTGTTTTCAGCGTTTATCTCCCTTCCTTCGTGTGGCGTCAATCTATATTCCCGTTACAACGTTTCTATTTTTAGAATCTCACTGCGCTGTCCAGAACGCTTCCCTTGCACCCGGAAGTTGTTCTTACTGTCAAAGTGAAAAGGTCGAATCAATTTATAGCCACGCGAAAAATACACTGTCACCTATCTCTATATATTTATAGATATAGATATACATATATATATACGGCTTCTCTGTGTGTGTGTGTGTTTGTGTGTGTGTGTGGGCAACACCTGTGGATTGTAGAGTTCTGTTTGTGATGTGGTCTGGCGGCATTGGTGTGTGACTGAATAATCAGGCCTTCCTTCCAGAAGCCATAACAGTTATTCTCAATCCCGTTTGAGTGGACTTCGGCTTCAAATATGATTGTGGTGTTTCGGCACTCGGTTACATTTGGCTACGCTGTCTGTCTCTGTCTCGCGATTCACCCCGGCGAAGCCGGGTATTCCTCTAGTAATAGTAATATAAGAATAAGATCATTCTTTACAGACATGTGATATACACATTATCAGAACACACACACACACACATACCGTAAAGTACCTTGTAAGCGCCCACCCCCCCTGTGCACCAATTCCGACCCAAAGTAGGGGGTGGGCGCTTACTAGGTACTACACCCTGTGCACGAGCAGTTTTCAGTAAGAAATGTGATCTTTGATCTCTTCGTAATCATATCTTCTTTCTTTTTTCATCTTCCATTGTTTTTCTTGTTCGTATTGTCATTAGAAGAGTTTAGGGAGACAAATGTCGTCGCATCCCTTTCTTGTCTATTTTACTTGGCCAAAGACTGTTTTCAGCAGAAAGAGAGAGAGAGAGAGAGAGAGAGAGAGAGAGAGAGAGAGAGAGAGAGAGAGAGAGAGAGAGAGAGAGAGAGAGAGACAGACAGACAGACAGACAGAGAGAGAGAGAGAGAGAAATCAGAGAGAGAGATCACAGAGAGAGATCACAGAGAGAGAGAGAGAGAGAGAGAGAGAGATCACAGAGAGAGAGAGAGAGAAATCAGAGAGAGAGAGAGAGATCAGAGAGAGAGAGAGAGAGAGCTTCTTCTTTTCCTTTCCGGCCTGGTGACGTAACAGGGTATCGCGATTGTCTCGCCAGTCTCGTATCCTTTTTCTATCTACCCCAAACTCACTTGCTGTTTGCGACACATTTCCATTGGCGTTATTATCCAAATAGTCAAGAGCTGACAGCTTAAATGCAACGGTGTACGATTTGATCCGCGGCATCTTGTAATCATTGACTTGCAGGCGTTTGATATGGTTTGTAAGAGCGGAGGGAAATCATTCATAAAACTAGCAGATCAAGTGCAGAATTTTTATTACCCCTGATTTCAATGGTGCAAAGTGGGGGGTGGGCGCTTACAAGGTACTATACCCTATGCACGGTTTTGGACTAAAAGTGGGGGGTGGGCGCTTACTCGATACTGGGCGCTTACAAGGTACTTTACGGTATATACACGCACACGCACACACACACAGAAGATCAACTAACTTATAAGGCAAGCCAACATAACACGACCCACTAACCAAATAAAGGATCAGGTAGCAAAAAAAAAAAAAAAAAAAAAAAAACCAACGAGAGAGAGAGAGAGAGAGAGAGAGAGAGAGAGAGAGAGAGAGAGAGAGAGACCACCTGTGTTTACGTAGTCTTGTCATGGGCCGCTGTGACCTAGTTATTATTGATCGGTCGCTATGACGGGAGCTGAGAGGGGGGACAGCTTACAATGTTCATGGCGATGTTTAAGTCGCTCATTGGACATTGCTCAGTCTATATTCACGTGTCGCTCGCCAGCGTCAGTCGGATGCATGCAGCGATTGTTATTGCGTTGTTTGTGCAATTTGGTATCGGGGCACGTCAAACGATGATAATTTCTGTTCAGGATGGCATTCTCTACGAGGTCATAGCGGCATGCAAAGGAACGCTTACCTTGCCAAATTAACATCTACCTGACATCTACCTGACATCTACCTGTCGCAAGAGAAAGACAGGCAGACAGACAAACAGACGCACACGAATACATCACAGATACTGACATCTCCCGGCCGTACCGTTTTTTCATCTGCACATTTTCGTCCCCAAGCTGCGTGCGATGGCTTACATTGCGGCACTACCGGAATGCGTGACACTGCGTTCGTGTATGTGTGAGTGTGTATGTGTATGTGTGCGTGTGTGTGTGTGGTTACTAGGTCAGTATGTGCCCACAGTATATTGACCCCTCCCCAGATAACGAAGTGGTTCAGTTGTTGCGTGGCCAACCAGTGTGACTGACGTGAAACAAGTACTTTGTATACTTTCCGAGGCTATTCCTCTTGGAACGCTGCCGACTGCCGACGTATTTGTTAGCAGTGCACGTGCACTTATTGTGCTGCCACTGTCGGTGTCACTGGCCTGCCGTGTTATGCAGCCACTTCTCTCTCTTCCTGTCTGTCTGTCTCTTCCCCCTCTCTCTCCCTCTCTCTCTTCCTTTCTCTCTGTCTGTCGGTCTCTTCCCCCTCTCTCTCTCTCTCTCTCTCTCTGTCTCTCTTCCTTTCTCTCTGCCTGTCTGTCTCTTCCCCTCTCTCTCTCTCTCTCTCTCAGTCTCTCTCTCTTCCTTTCTCTGTCTGTCTGTCTCTTCCCCCCCCTCTCTCTCTCTCTCTCTCTCTCTCTCTCTCTCTCTCTCTTCCTTTCTCTCTGCCTGTCTGTCTCTTCCCCCCCTCTCTCCTCTCTCTCTCTGTCTGTCTCTCTCTCTCTCTCTCTTCCTTTCGCTCTGCCTGTCTGTCTCTTCCCCCTCTCTCTCTCTGTCTCTCTCTCTCTGTCTCTCTCTCTCTCTGTCTCTCTCTCTCTCTTCCTTTCTCTGTCTGTCGGTCTCTTCCCCCTCTCTCTCTCTCTCTCTCTCTGTCTCTCTTCCTTTCTCTCTGCCTGTCTGTCTCTTCCCCCTCTCTCTCTCTCTGTCTCTCTCTCTGTCTCTCTCTCTTCCTTTCTCTCTGCCTGTCTGTCTCTTCCCCCTCTCTCCTCTCTCTCTCTGTCTGTCTCTCTCTCTCTCTCTCTTCCTTTCGCTCTGCCTGTCTGTCTCTTCCCCCTCTCTCTCTCTGTCTCTCTCTCTCTGTCTCTCTCTCTCTCTGTCTCTCTCTCTCTCTCTTCCTTTCTCTGTCTGTCGGTCTCTTCCCCCTCTCTCTCTCTCTCTCTCTCTGTCTCTCTTCCTTTCTCTCTGCCTGTCTGTCTCTTCCCCCTCTCTCTCTCTCTGTCTCTCTCTCTGTCTCTCTCTCTTCCTTTCTCTCTGCCTGTCTATCTCTTCCCCCTCTCTCTCTCTGTCTCTCTCTCTCTCTCTGTCTCTCTCTCTCTCTCTGTCTCTCTGTCTCTCTCTCTTCCTTTCTCTGTCTGTCTGTCTCTTCCCCCCCCTCTCTCTCTCTCTCTCTCTCTCTCTCTCTCTCTCTCTCTCTCTCTTCTCTCTTCCTTTCTCTCTGTCTGTCTGTCTCTTCCCTCTCTCTCTTCCTTTCTCTCTCTCTTTTCCTTTCTGTGTGTGTGTGTGTGTGTGTGTGTGTGTGTGTGTGTGTGTGTGTGTGTGTGTGTGTGTGAATAGAATAGAATAGAATAGAATAGAATAGAACAGAATAATGTTTATTGTCATGAACCAGTAAAGTTATTGACACAACAAACAACAAATAATGCATTATACAATGCTAAAACAATCCGTAACAAATTTGCCAAGACGAACTTGAACTTCGTCTTCTAAAAATAAGTTACTTGGATTTTTGTTAGCATATTTCATATTGATATGTGAAGCATCTTCTTTAAATTCATCCCTTAATTTAACATATTTATTGCATTTATCTAGAAAATGTATTTCATCTTCTATGACATTGCATTCAATACAAAGACGATTTTCTTTGGGGATATTCTGATGTCTTCCACTTTCAATTTTTAGACAATGTGTGCTAGTCCTTAATCTGCTTAACATCTTTCTGTGTTTATTATTCTTAATTTGTATTAAGTAATTAGTATGACTGCATTTCGTAAGATTTACTGATCATAGAATAAAACTTAAGTCTGGAATATGTATCTGATTTTACTTTTGTCCAGTATCTTATGTGTGTGTGTGTGTGTGTGTGTGTGTGTGTGTGTGTGTGCGCGCGCGCGTGCGTGTGTGCGCGTGTGCTTGTTTGTGCATGTGTGTGTGTGTGTGTCTCTCTCTCTCTCTTTCTGATCGTCAGCCTGTCCGTGTGTCTGTGTGTAAGAATACATTTCCTGTAAACCTTGACACAGGCTGAAGAGCGCACAGTCCAACAACTAGAGCTGACCCGGTGTCAGGAACTGAAAACTCTGCCTGAACAATCCTTCTCATTGCGTTCAATGCGCATGCGCTAACATGGGGAGATTTCTTTCTTTATTTAATTGGTGTTTAACGTCGTTTTCAACCACGAAGGTTATATCGCGACGGGGAAAGGGGGAAGATGGGATAGAGCCACTTGTCAATTGTTTCTTGTTCACAAAAGCACTAATCAAGAATTTGCTCCAGGGGCTTGCAACGTAGTACAATACATTACCTTACTGGGAGAATGCAAGTTTCCAGTACAAAGGACATTTCTTACATACTGCTTGACTAAAATCTTTACAAAAATTGACTATATTCTATACAAGAAACACTTAACAAGGGTAAAAGGAGAAACAGAATCCGTTAGTCGCCTCTTACGACATGCTGGGGAGCATCGGGTAAATTCTTCCCCCTAACCCGCGGGGGGTATGGGGAGATTAATCAGGTCGTGAACAACCTAACCCTAACCCTAACCCTAACCATAACCCTTACCCATGGTTCGTTCGGTCAAAGGGTCGCATTTTTTAAGTCCAAGATTGGCGCATGCGCATTGACCGCAATGAGAAGGATTGTTCAGCAGAGGATTCAGTTCGTGACACCGGCAGTCACGGGGGCTGTCACTCGGCCACGTCACGTCACGTCAGCCGACAGGTGACCCTACTTTCTGACCCCTTTGACCCCCCTGTCCTGTGTCCACCTGACTTACACTTAAAGCCCCAATTCAAGACGCCCTTCTTCTTCAGCCCTTCTTTCTTCTTCGGCCCCTTCTCTCTTCTTCAGCCCCTTCTTTCTTCTTCAGCCCCTTCTTTCTTCTTCAGCCCTTCTTTCTTCTTCAGCCCTTCTTTCTTCTTCAGCCCTTCTCTCTTCTTCAGCCCCTTCTTTCTTCTTCAGCCCCTTCTCTCTTCTTCAGCCCTTCTTTCTTCTTCAGCCCCTTCTCTCTTCTTCGGCCCCTTCTTTCTTCTTCAGCCCTTCTTTCTTCTTCAGCCCCTTCTCTCTTCTTCAGCCCTTCTTTCTTCTTCGGCCCCTTCTCTCTTCTTCAGCCCCTTCTTTCTTCTTCAGCCCCTTCTTTCTTCTTCAGCCCTTCTTTCTTCTTCAGCCCCTTCTCTCTTCTTCAGCCCCTTCTTTCTTCTTCAGCCCCTTCTCTCTTCTTCGGCCCCTTCTTTCTTCTTCAGCCCCTTCTTTCTTCTTCAGCCCTTCTTTCTTCTTCAGCCCCTTCTTTCTTCTTCAGCCCCTTCTTTCTTCTTCAGCCCCTTCTTTCTTCTTCAGCCCCTTCTTTCTTCTTCAGCCCCTTCTTTCTTCTTCAGCCCTTCTTTCTTCTTCAGCCCCTTCTCTCTTCTTCAGCCCTTCTTTCTTCTTCGGCCCCTTCTCTCTTCTTCAGCCCCTTCTTTCTTCTTCGGCCCCTTCTTTCTTCTTCGGCCCTTCTTTCTTCTTCAGCCCTTCTCTCTTCTTCAGCCCCTTCTTTCTTCTTCAGCCCCTTCTCTCTTCTTCAGCCCCTTCTTTCTTCTTCGGCCCCTTCTTTCTTCTTCGGCCCTTCTTTCTTCTTCAGCCCCTTCTTTCTTCTTCAGCCCTTCTTTCTTCTTCAGCCCCTTCTTTCTTCTTCAGCCCTTCTCTCTTCTTCAGCCCCTTCTTTCTTCTTCGGCCCCTTCTTTCTTCTTCAGCCCTTCTTTCTTCTTCAGCCCCTTCTTTCTTCTTCAGCCCCTTCTCTCTTCTTCAGCCCCTTCTCTCTTCTTCAGCCCCTTCTCTCTTCTTCAGCCCCTTCTTTCTTCTTCAGCCCCTTCTTTCTTCTTCAGCCCTTCTTTCTTCTTCAGCCCTTCTTTCTTCTTCAGCCCCTTCTTTCTTCTTCAGCCCTTCTTTCTTCTTCAGCCCCTTCTTTCTTCTTCAGCCCCTTCTTTCTTCTTCAGCCCCTTCTTTCTTCTTCAGCCCTTCTTTCTTCTTCAGCCCCTTCTTTCTTCTTCAGCCCCTTCTTTCTTCTTCAGCCCCTTCTTTCTTCTTCAGCCCTTCTCTCTTCTTCAGCCCCTTCTTTCTTCTTCAGCCCCTTCTTTCTTCTTCAGCCCCTTCTTTCTTCTTCAGCCCTTCTTTCTTCTTCAGCCCCTTCTTTCTTCTTCGGCCCCTTCTTTCTTCTTCAGCCCTTCTTTCTTCTTCGGCCCCTTCTTTCTTCTTCGGCCCTTCTTTCTTCTTCAGCCCCTTCTTTCTTCTTCAGCCCTTCTTTCTTCTTCGGCCCCTTCTTTCTTCTTCGGCCCCTTCTTTCTTCTTCAGCCCCTTCTTTCTTCTTCAGCCCCTTCTCTCTTCTTCAGCCCCTTCTTTCTTCTTCAGCCATTCTTTCTTCTTCAGCCCCTTCTTTCTTCTTCGGCCCCTTCTTTCTTCTTCAGCCCCTTCTCTCTTCTTCAGCCCCTTCTTTCTTCTTCAGCCCCTTCTTTCTTCTTCAGCCCTTCTCTCTTCTTCAGCCCCTTCTTTCTTCTTCAGCCCCTTCTTTCTTCTTCAGCCCTTCTCTCTTCTTCGGCCCTTCTTTCTTCTTCAGCCCCTTCTTTCTTCTTCAGCCCCTTCTCTCTTCTTCAGCCCCTTCTTTCTTCTTCAGCCCCTTCTTTCTTCTTCAGCCCCTTCTTTCTTCTTCAGCCCCTTCTTTCTTCTTCAGCCCTTCTTTCTTCTTCAGCCCTTCTCTCTTCTTCAGCCCCTTCTTTCTTCTTCAGCCCCTTCTTTCTTCTTCAGCCCCTTCTTTCTTCTTCAGCCCCTTCTTTCTTCTTCAGCCCTTCTCTCTTCTTCAGCCCCTGTCTTCAGCCCTTCTTTCTTCTTCAGCCCCTTCTTTCTTCTTCAGCCCTTCTTTCTTCTTCAGCCCTTCTTTCTTCTTCAGCCCCTTCTTTCTTCTTCAGCCCCTTCTTTCTTCTTCAGCCCTTCTTTCTTCTTCAGCCCCTTCTTTCTTCTTCAGCCCCTGTCTTTGGCCCTTCTTTCTTCTTCAGCCCCTGTCTTCAGCCCCTTCTTTCTTCTTCAGCCCCTTCTTTCTTCTTCAGCCCCTTCTCTCTTCTTCGGCCCTTCTTTCTTCTTCAGCCCTTCTTTCTTCTTCAGCCCCTGTTTTTAGCCCTTCTTTCTTCTTCAGCCCCTGTCTTCAGCCCCTTCTTTCTTCTTCAGCCCCTTCTTTCTTCTTCAGCCCCTTCTTTCTTCTTCAGCCCCTTCTTTCTTCTTCGGCCCCTTCTTTCTTCTTCAGCCCCTTCTTTCTTCTTCAGCCCCTTCTCTCTTCTTCGGCCCCTTCTTTCTTCTTCAGCCCCTTCTCTCTTCTTCGGCCCCTTCTTTCTTCTTCAGCCCCTTCTTTCTTCTTCAGCCCCTTCTTTCTTCTTCAGCCCCTTCTTTCTTCTTCAGCCCCTTCTTTCTTCTTCAGCCCTTCTCTCTTCTTCAGCCCTTCTCTCTTCTTCAGCCCCTTCTTTCTTCTTCAGCCCCTTCTTTCTTCTTCGGCCCTTCTCTCTTCTTCAGCCCCTGTCTTCTGCCCCTTCTTTCTTCTTCAGCCCCTGTCTTCAGCCCCTTCTCTCTTCTTCAGCCCCTTCTTTCTTCTTCAGCCCCTTCTTTCTTCTTCAGCCCCTTCTTTCTTCTTCAGCCCTTCTCTCTTCTTCAGCCCTTCTTTCTTCTTCGGCCCCTTCTTTCTTCTTCAGCCCCTTCTTTCTTCTTCGGCCCCTTCTTTCTTCTTCAGCCCTTCTTTCTTCTTCAGCCCCTTCTTTCTTCTTCAGCCCCTTCTTTCTTCTTCAGCCCTTCTCTCTTCTTCAGCCCCTTCTTTCTTCTTCAGCCCCTTCTTTCTTCTTCGGCCCCTTCTTTCTTCTTCAGCCCCTTCTCTCTTCTTCAGCCCTTCTTTCTTCTTCAGCCCCTTCTTTCTTCTTCAGCCCCTTCTTTCTTCTTCAGCCCTTCTTTCTTCTTCAGCCCTTCTTTCTTCTTCAGCCCTTCTTTCTTCTTCAGCCCCTGTCTTCTGCCCTTCTTCAGCCCTTCTTTCTTCTTCAGCCCCTTCTTTCTTCTTCAGCCCCTTCTTTCTTCTTCAGCCCCTTCTTTCTTCTTCAGCCCCTTCTTTCTTCTTCAGCCCCTTCTTTCTTCTTCAGCCCCTTCTTTCTTCTTCAGCCCCTTCTCTCTTCTTCAGCCCTTCTTTCTTCTTCAGCCCCTTCTTTCTTCTTCAGCCCTTCTTTCTTCTTCAGCCCTTCTTTCTTCTTCAGCCCCTTCTCTCTTCTTCGGCCCTTCTTTCTTCTTCAGCCCTTCTTTCTTCTTCAGCCCCTTCTTTCTTCTTCAGCCCTTCTCTCTTCTTCAGCCCCTTCTTTCTTCTTCAGCCCCTTCTTTCTTCTTCAGCCCCTTCTCTCTTCTTCAGCCCTTCTCTCTTCTTCAGCCCCTTCTTTCTTCTTCAGCCCTTCTTTCTTCTTCAGCCCTTCTTTCTTCTTCGGCCCCTTCTTTCTTCTTCAGCCCTTCTCTCTTCTTCAGCCCTTCTTTCTTCTTCAGCCCCTTCTCTCTTCTTCAGCCCCTTCTTTCTTCTTCAGCCCTTCTTTCTTCTTCAGCCCTTCTCTCTTCTTCAGCCCCTTCTTTCTTCTTCAGCCCTTCTCTCTTCTTCAGCCCCTTCTTTCTTCTTCAGCCCTTCTTTCTTCTTCAGCCCCTTCTTTCTTCTTCAGCCCCTTCTTTCTTCTTCAGCCCTTCTCTCTTCTTCAGCCCCTTCTTTCTTCTTCAGCCCTTCTCTCTTCTTCAGCCCCTTCTTTCTTCTTCAGCCCCTTCTCTCTTCTTCAGCCCCTGTCTTCAGCCCCTTCTTTCTTCTTCAGCCCCTTCTTTCTTCTTCAGCCCCTTCTTTCTTCTTCAGCCCCTTCTTTCTTCTTCAGCCCCTTCTCTCTTCTTCAGCCCCTTCTTTCTTCTTCAGCCCCTTCTTTCTTCTTCAGCCCCTGTCTTCAGCCCCTTCTTTCTTCTTCAGCCCTTCTCTCTTCTTCAGCCCCTTCTTTCTTCTTCGGCCCCTTCTTTCTTCTTCAGCCCCTTCTTTCTTCTTCAGCCCCTTCTTTCTTCTTCAGCCCCTTCTTTCTTCTTCAGCCCCTGTCTTCTGCCCTTCTTCAGCCCTTCTTTCTTCTTCAGCCCCTGTTTTTAGCCCTTCTTTCTTCTTCAGCCCTTCTTTCTTCTTCAGCCCCTGTCTTCAGCCCTTCTTCGGCCCCTTCTTTCTTCTTCAGCCCCTGTTTTTAGCCCTTCTTTCTTCTTCAGTCCTTCTTTCTTCTTCAGCCCCTGTCTTTGGCCCTTCTTTCTTCTTCAGCCCCTGTCTTCAGCCCCTTCTTTCTTCTTCAGCCCCTTCTTTCTCACATGTTCTGAGCAAAGCATCTGTAACTGGACCTCGATCTTTTCCTCAATTCAAAAATATTTTGATATGTCATGCTTACTCTAAAAATATGCTCAGAATGAAAGGAAATAGGTTCAGTAAGTACTACGGACGCGTGCTTCGCGGGGGCGAGCGTGACCCGTCTCGGTCTTCGGTATGGTTAGCTGAGACTATCTGAAAGTAATCTCGGCGATGATTTTGTTTGTGGTGTTGATCTAGACTAAATACTAAATGTCTTTATATCGCTTCACGCGACTTGTTTTCAGTGTGATTGCAAGCAATTCTACGTAACTCCGCCCAGTCTTGACCGATTTCTTTCTCCGCAAACCACGGTAGAAATATCGATTTTCGTGACAGCGATATCGATCGGTGGTGGAGTTCCGAGCTTCATTCCGCTCCACGCGTCTCGTGAACTAAGTCTGACTTTTGGCGTGTACTCTCCACTTGATGTCATGAACTCAGTCGGACTTTTAGCGTGTACCCTTCACTTGGTGAACGTGCTCCCTCTCTCCGTCTGTCTCAGTGTGTGTGTGTGTGTGTGTGTGTGCCTCTTTCTCACTCAGTCTCTCTCTCTCCCTCCATCTCTGTCTCTCTCTCTGTCTCTCTCTCTACTCATTGCGTCTCTCTCTCTACTCAGTGCGTCTCTCTCTCTCGCTCCTGTCTGATTAAACGCCCCTTGTACCCCGCTCCTCTCCCTGTTCGCCATCTTCTCTCCCCCAGCCTCTGTCTCTCACCAACGGTTAAATATGTTTGCACGCCTCTTTCCTCTCTCTCCACTTGGACGCCTCTTTCCTCTCTCTCCACTTGGACGCCTCTTTCCTCTCTCTCCACTTGGACGCCTCTTTCCTCTCTCTCCACTTGGACGCCTCTTTCCTCTCTCTCCACTTCGACGCTAACACAGGCTAGACTGCAGCCCCCATTACAGCGCTAACACAGGGTAGACTGCAGCCCCCATTACAGCGCTAACACAGGCTAGACTGCAGCCCCCATTACAGCGCTAACACAGGCTAGACTGCAGCCCCCATTACAGCGCTAACACAGACTAGACTTCAGCCCCCATTACAGCGCTAACACAGGGTAGACTGCAGCCCCCATTACAGCGCTAACACAGGCTAGACTGCAGCCCCCATTACAGCGCTAACACAGGCTAGACTGCAGCCCCCATTACAGCACTAACACAGGTTAGACTTCAGCCCCCATTACAGCGCTAACACAGGCTAGACTGCAGCCCCCATTACAGCGCTAACACAGGGTAGACTGCAGCCCCCATTACAGCGCTAACACAGGCTAGACTGCAGCCCCCATTACAGCACTAACACAGGCTAGACTGCGGCCCCCATTACAGCGCTAACACAGGGTAGACTGCAGCCCCCATTACAGCACTAACACAGGCTAGACTGCAGCCCCCATTACAGCACTAACACAGGCTAGACTGCAGCCCCCATTACAGCGCTAACACAGGCTAGACTGCAGCCACCATTACAGCACTAACACAGGCTAGACTGCAGCCCCCATTACAGCGCTAACACAGGCTAGACTGCAGCCCCCATTACAGCGCTAACACAGGCTAGACTGCAGCCCCCATTACAGCGCTAACACAGGCTAGACTGCAGCCCCCATTACAGCACTAACACAGGCTAGACTTCAGCCCCCATTACAGCACTAACACAGGGTAGACTGCAGCCCCCATTACAGCGCAAACACAGGGTAGACTGCAGCCCCCATTACAGCGCAAACACAGGCTAGACTGCAGCCCCAATTACAGCGCTAACACAGGCTAGACTGCAGCCCCCATTACAGCGCTAACACAGGGTAGAATGCAGCCCCCATTACAGCGCTAACACAGGGTAGACTGCAGCCCCCATTACAGCACTAACACAGGGTAGACTGCAGCCCCCATTACAGCGCTAACACAGGCTAGACTGCAGC
>NC_090249.1:63703204-63705704 GCF_037325665.1 Littorina saxatilis | reverse complement strand
ACACACACACCCATATGTACACACACACAGACACCCATATGTACACACACACACCCATATGTACACGCACACCCACACACCCATATGTACACACACACACACACCCACACCCATATGTACACACACACCCACACCCATATGTACACACACACACACCCATATGTACACACACGCACCCATATGTACACACACACACACCCATATGTACACACAAACACACACCCATATGTACACACACACACCCATATGTACACACACACACACACACCCATATGTACACACGCACCCACACACCCATATGTACACACACACACCCATATGTACACACACACACACCCATATGTACACACACACACCCATATGTACACACACACACACACACCCATATGTACACACCCGGCATTGACTACCTAGACGAGCCCATCTCGGCTGATGAGATAGAGATTGGTATCAAGAAATTGAAATTAAACAAGTCACCCGGGTACGATGGCGTTTGTGCTGGAATGTTAAAGAACTCTTGCCCGAAACTGTTGCCGTTTCTTGTAAAGCTGTTTAACCAAATTTTTGACACAGGCGTTTACCCTTCTGCGTGGTCTAGTGGGATAATTGTCCCAATTCACAAAAGTGGAGACATTAACAACCCTGATAACTACAGAGGCATTACGTTACTGAGCATAGTAGGTAAGCATACTAAACAGGCGCTTATCTGACTGGGCGGAAGACAACAGTAGAATAGAGGAGGAACAGGGTGGCTTCAGAAAAGACCACTCTACTGTGGACAATATGTTTGTGCTATATGCTATCGTCCAGAGGTACCTTCTTAAAAGATCTGGTAAGGTCTACATATGTTTCGTAGACTTCCGCAAGGCTTTTGACTCAGTCAATAGGGCTATGTTATGGAATGTATTACGCAAGCACGGGGTTGGCGGAAAGATGTTGAACATCCTGCAAAGTATGTACAAAGGAGTGAAGTCTTGCGTTCGCACCGACGATGGCCCATCGGAGTTTTTCCGTTGTCCATGTGGAGTCCCTCAAGGTTCTGTGCTTTCACCAACATTGTTCTCATTCCTGATTAATGAACTGGCACTTGAAATGTTTCAAAACGGTAAACATGGAATACAGTTAACACCTGACGTGATGCAGATTCTCATATTGCTGTTTGCCGACGATGTACTTTTGATATCATATAGCGCAGCCGGGTTACAAAAACAGATTGATGTGTTAAAACAGTTTTCGGATAAGTTTTCCATGACGGTCAACCTGGATAAGACAAAGGTAATCGTTTTTAGAAAAGGAGGATTTTTGGCAGCAAATGAAGCCTGGAAGTACGGAAACGAGGACATAGAGGTTGTGAACAGCTACAAGTACTTGGGGCTAAATTTCACCACAAAATTGTCATTGACGCTAATGGTCAGCGATCTGGCCTCAAAGGCAAAGATAAGGACTGGCCAAATCCTAAGATGTTTGTGGAGGCTAGGCAACATACCTAGAAGCGTATTTTTTAAAATATATGACGCACAGGTCCTCCCGATCTTAATGTATGGATCTGAGCTGTGGGGATTCCAAAGGTTTGAAGCTCTTGAGAAAGCCCATTTGTTTGCACGCAAGAAGTTTTTGTGTGTAGGACGACAAACACCAAACAAGATGGTATATGGTGACTTAGGCCGCTACCCACTTTATGTCACTTCGTCGGTTCGCTGTATAAAGTATTGGCTGAGAGTGTTACATTTGCCAAGCGAAAGACTCCCAAGGAAAGCATATGACATGATGAAACATTTACAGGGTTATGGCAAGAAAACATGGTCTAATTATTTGAAAGAAATGTTATGCATGTACGGCTTTGGAGATGTCTGGCTGCAACAAGGTGTAGGCGATTTGAATCGATTTATAGCAGTATTCAGACAACGATTGTTTGATTGCTTCCAGCAAGACTGGCACGACAGCATCATGAACTCGGAGCGATTTGAATTTTATTCGCTCTTTAAACAAGAAATTCGCGCTGAAGTGTATATAGACCATATTCAGCTCCGCTGTTTTCGAGATGCATACATACAATTTCGATTTGGTATTTCACCCATAAACACTCACAAATGCCGCTATCGAACCGACGTTGTACCGGGCCTTTTGATTTGCCCTGTATGCAGAGAGGACGTGGAAGACGAGAAACATGTATTGTTTGTATGCAAAGGATATTGTGATTATAGACTTGATGTCAAAATACTAAGAGAAAAAAACCAGAGTGAAGATGCGAACAGTATTATACGTGTTATGTCTGTAGATAAAGGAGATTCAGTGGTGCATGTGGCCAGATTCTTATATCGTGTTTTTCAAAAAAGAAAAAGTTTTTTGGACTAGATACCCAATGTGGAACAGGTGAACGAGACGGCGATGGTTATACATAGTTTGTGCCGTTGAATGTTAGAGCAGGTTTGATTGCAAATAATGTATGCTGGTGTAGTACACCTGTGTTGATATTGTACCTATTCAAATTGTTGATTTA
>NC_090249.1:63688204-63700704 GCF_037325665.1 Littorina saxatilis | reverse complement strand
GATATATCTGCATGCGTCTTTAATGATTTGTGATTAGTATATAGATATTAAGATATATCTGCATGCGTCTTTAATGATTTGTGATTAGTATATATATATATGTAAAGACTAGATGATTACCCGCTTCGCCGGGTACCGGCTTCACCGGGAAGAAGTAGAGCCGAATACCAGGCTGCGCCTGGGACCCGGCATTGCCACACGGAGGAAGGGAGATAATCGCGGCTAGAGGAATACCCGGCTTCGCCGGGGTGAATCGCGAGACAGAGACAGACAGCGTGGCGAAGTCCTGTCAAACGGGATTGAGAATTTTAGAGCTTATTTCTTAGCCCTATATTATCTGTTGTGGCTTCTCCAAGACAGTCAAAAGCCGCTAGACCACATCACAAACAGAACTCTACAATACACAGGTTTTTGTCCACACACGCACACAAACACACACACACACAGAGAAGCCGTATATATATATGTATATCTATATCTATAAATATATAGAGATAGGTGACAGTGTATTTTTCGCGTGGCTATAAATTGATTCGACCTTTTCACTTTGACAGTAAGAACAACTTACGGGTGCAAGGGAAGCGTTCTGGACAGCGCAGTGACATTCTAAAAATAGTAACTTAGAAACGGGAATATGGATTGAAGCCACACGAAGGAAGGGAGATAAACGCAAAACACTGGAGAAGATAAGGAAGAGTTACTTGTAATGGTGAAATGAACAGAAAAACCAAAATCGGTTCAGCGCTGCGCGCTGAGAGCACATGTTGAAATATCTCATCGATGATATTGTGTCCGGGGTGTAGCTGAATACGGTGTCCAAATTTGAAAAAGATCCACCGAGAACTTTGGCTTTGGTGTGTCGGTATGGGGGCCCGGGTAGCTCAGGTGGAACCAAAATCGGTTCAGCGCTGCGCGCTGAGAGCACGTGTTGAAATATCTCATCGACCAGATTTTGTGCAGGGTGTATCTGAATATGGACACCAAATTTGAAGCAGATCCATCGAGAACTTTGGCCGTGCATGGCGAACAAACACATACACACACACACACACACACACACACACACACACACACACACACACAGAGACACAAGTCGTATATATATATAGATAGATATATCTGCATGCCGCGTCTTTAATTTCGGATTAATTTGGTTGCTTTGTGGTTTCCAGGCCTACCACGGTAGGTCAGTGACGGCGAATCCAGCAGGCCTACCACGGTAGGTCAGTGACGGCAAATCCAGCAGGCCTACCACGGTAGGTCAGTGACGGCGAATCCAGCAGGCCTACCACGGTAGGTCAGTGACGGCGAATCCAGCAGGCCCACCACGGTAGGTCAGCGACGGCGAATACAGCAGGCCTATCACGGTAGGTCAGCGACGGCGAATCCAGCAGGCCTACCACGGTAGGTCAGTGACGGCGAATCCAGCAGGCCTACCACGGTAGGTCAGCGACGGTGAATACAGCAGGTCTATCACGGTAGGTCAGTGACGGCGAATACAGCAGGTCTATCACGGTAGGTCAGTGACGGCGAATACAGCAGGTCTATCACGGTAGGTCAGTGACGGCGAATCCAGCAGGCCTACCACGGTAGGTCAGTGACGGGACACGCCGCGTCGAATCCAGCAGGCCTATCACGATAGGTCAGTGACGGCGAATCCAGCAGGCCTACCACGGCAGGTCAGTGACGGGACACGCCCCGTGGCAAAGACTCCGTGCAAGCGAGAGGAGGAGCAAGTACTGAACCCACCACACTGACTCAGTGGGTAGAGATGTTGACACTCGATATGGGATGTGAAGCTTTCAGGACTAATTATGTGTCACAGCGGTACCTGAGCTTCCCCAAAAGACCCAGCCTAGAACACTTGCTTAGACATCAGTCTTGATCACTGGCTTAGACACCAGTCTTGATCACTGGCTTAGACACCAGTCTTGATCACTGGCTCAGACACCAGTGTTGATCACTGGCTCAGACACCAGTCTTGATCACTGGCTCAGACACCAGTCTTACGCGCAGCACACGACAGAGAGAACGCCAGTCTTGATCACTGGCTTAGACACCAGTCTTGATCACTGGCTTAGACACCAGTCTTGATCACTGGCTTAGACACCAGTCTTGATCACTGGCTTAGACACCAGTCTTGATCACTGGCTTAGACACCAGTCTTGATCACTGGCTCAGACACCAGTCTTACGCGCAGCACACGACAGAGAGAACGCCAGTCTTGATTACTGGCTCAGACACCAGTCTTGATCACTGGCTCAGACACCAGTCTTGATCACTGGCTCAGACACCAGTCTTACGCGCAGCACACTGACGACAGAGAGAACGCCAGTCTTGATCACTGGCTTAGACACCAGTCTTGATCACTGGCTCAGACACCAGTCTTGATCACTGGCTCAGACACCAGTCTTGATCACTGGCTCAGACACCAGTCTTGATCACTGGCTTAGACACCAGTCTTGATCACTGGCTTAGACACCAGTCTTGATCACTGGCTTAGACACCAGTCTTGATCACTGGCTTAGACATCAGTCTTGATCACTGGCTTAGACACCAGTCTTGATCACTGGCTCAGACACCAGTCTTGATCACTGGCTCAGACACCAGTCTTGATCACTGGCTTAGACACCAGTCTTGATCACTGGCTTAGACACCAGTCTTGATCACTGGCTTAGACACCAGTCTTGATCACTGGCTTAGACATCAGTCTTGATCACTGGCTTAGACACCAGTCTTGATCACTGGCTCAGACACCAGTCTTGATCACTGGCTCAGACACCAGTCTTGATCACTGGCTCAGACACCAGTCTTACGCGCAGCACACGACAGAGAGAACGCCAGTCTTGATCACTGGCTTAGACACCAGTCTTGATCACTGGCTCAGACACCAGTCTTGATCACTGGCTTAGACACCAGTCTTGATCACTGGCTTAGACACCAGTCTTGATTACTGGCTCAGACACCAGTCTTACGCGCAGCACACGACAGAGAGAAGTAGGACGCCAGTGACGCCATTGCACCTAGTGGGGCACGGCACCAGTTTACCTCCCTCTGACGTGAACGTGCTATCGGAACATTTTAACCGTCTCCGTCGAAACACCCCCCCCCCCCCCCCCCCCCCCCAACTACAGCCGGCGGCATTCCAGAGTGAGCATGGTGCTATAGTTATGTCCCTTGTTATCGACGCAGTGACGATGATTGCGTCTGTATCAGTTTTGTTTCGTTATGTAGTCTTGTCAACTCAGCTCTCTCTCGCTCTCTCTCGCTCTCTCTCTCTCTCTCTCTCTCTCTCTCTCTCTCTCTCTCTCTCTCTCTCTCTCTCTCTCTCTCTCTCTCTCTCGTTTTTTTTGTGTTTCTCTTGCTGGGCGTTAAGCAAACAAACAAACAAACAAACAAAATCAATTCATTTAAACTGTATGTGCATGTTAAAACAAAGTTATAATAATATGCTGATCTAAATTAAGTTATGTTAAAAATTGACACTTTTTATCATTGGAAATTGTACTTAAAATGCAGTATGACAATTTTAGTTATAATGTATTAAGTTTGATGTGATAGTTCTTTAATTATATTGTTTTCTGTTCTTGTTGACCCTATAATTATTAAGGCGAGGGCTGGATGTAAAAAAGCAATATTCTTGCTTATCTATTACCCTCGATAATAAAGATTTTGTCTTGTCTTGTCTTGTCTTGTCTCGCTCTCTCTCTCTCTCTCTCTCTCTCTCTCTCTCTCTCTCTCTCTCGCTCTCTCTCTCTCGCTATCTCTCTCTCTCTCTCGATTTTTGTTTTTCTCAAGAAATTGTCCTTCAAACAAATAGTGAGTTGTTCTCTCTCCCCTACACTCTCCCTCCTTATCCCCCTCCCTCTCCCACTCCCTCTCCCCCTCCCTCTCCCACTCTCTCTTGCAGAGCCAAACGGCACAATATGTTATCATCCTGGTTGGAAAACGTTCGTCTGTGGAGGAACAACGAGAGGGGTGGAGGAACAACGAGAGGGGTGGAGGAACAACGAGAGGGGTGGAGGAACAACGAGAGGGGTGGAGGAACAACGAGAGGGGTGGAGGAACAACGAGAGGGGTGGAGGAACAACGAGAGGGGTGGAGGAACAACGAGAGGGGTGGAGGAACAACGAGAGGGGTGGAGGAACAACGAGAGGGGTGGGGGGCCGGGGATCAAGTTCCCCTGAAATGCGTCATTGGTGCTTGTTTACTGTTGGCTCACGGGAACACTCGTGATGAAGAAAAACAAAGCAAAATAATACGAGAGAGAGAGAGAAAGAGAGAGAGAGAGAGAGAGAGAGAGAGAGAGAGTGTGTGTGTGTGTGTGTGTGTGTTTGTGTGTATGTGAGCTCTCCCTGTTTTTCTCTTTTATTACATTTAGTCAAGTTTTTTTAATTATTGTTCTTGGTTTTTTTAACAGACAAAACAAAGTAAAACAAAGCAACTGAAACAAAGACATTGAGGAGCGTCGAGTCAATGAAATGTAAATTCAAAAAAACCCACCCACCCAATACTGAAGATAACGGTATGTTAATTAAAGGAAACATGGGCCAAAAAACCTCCCATCTGTACCTGAATGCAAAACTGCCAAGATGGCGGGAGGGGGAGGCTGGGAGGATGGGGGGGGGGGGGGGGGGGGGGGTTTGGGTTGGGGGGGGGGGGGGGGGTTCAGCCGAGAATCAGCACAACGGATTTTTCCTCACGTTTTTTTCTTTTTTTCTTTCTTCTTGTTTTTCCCCTTCAAAATATGTATACATATGTGTGACCCCCAACCCCCCCCCCCCCCAAAAAAAAATAAAAATAAAAAAATTAAAGCTTCCTTCCTGTGAGTATTCATTGCCCTGGTTGCAGTACACCAAAACTAAACAGCATGTCACGATCGGGTGACAGAGACCAAGAAAGTGTCACTCAGTGGGGTGCCTGTTCTTGGTCGTGTATGATAGAAAGCGCCTGTGCGTGATATTGGGTTACAGCAGAGTTTGCTGACGGTTTTCAACGAGCACGGATGCTTTGTATCGCACGAGTTTTACAGTGGAGGTTTCTGCTGTCATAGCTAGGGCTGACGGTTTTTCGCTGACAGCGCACACGGGATTTTCACGGATTGAGTTCCTCGTGTCTTTTTCTGCTTGGGAGGCAGAATTGTGTATAGCTGGACTGGTTTTGTGACAAGGTCAGTCACGTGTATTTGGCTAGGTGGTCTGTCAGAGACTCAAGTACGGGGCACTTGACACCCAGCGGCAGAAGGGGAAGGATCTAATACACAGTTTCTAGAGTATGATGGTTTTTCACCGAATATTGTATTCGGCACTCTAGGGGAGCTTCCACTAGTTTTTCCTTTCTCACTGCCACTATTTTGCTGAGGACAAGTCGTCAACATTCCTTCGTCGGCGATGGCTTTCGCATAAGGATTCGACAAGGGGTTCTGGAGGTTTTTGGTCACTGTTTACGAACAGAGACTGTTCCAGGGAGGAGGCGGACTTTGCTTCCATTGAGAGTTACAATCATAGGCTTTTGAGGTAATAAATCATTATTTAACGCTGTTGATGAGTCTGTGTTGTGGAATGAAATACTCTCTGTTGTTCTTTCCAGGTTAGCGCATAATTTACTCTCTGTGACGCTAAAATACTAATCTGTATATGGTTTTTGCAGATAGGGAGAGAAGGACGGAAAATGACTGTTTTGTTGTTGTAAAAAGTCCGTTTTGTGCAGGCCCACGTGCTCGATGAGATATTTAAAGATGATATGTTTTAAGGTGGTGGGTGAGGGGTAGCTGACATGTTTAGTGCACCGATGCTTTCTGTTTGCAGCCTTCGTTCGTTCGATCCGATTCGTTCGTTTCGAGTTCCTGTAACATCTGCACGGCTGACTCTGGCGGGAACTGTTGAGGCTACGCTAACCAGGAGACCGGCTAACCAGGAGACCGGCTAACCAGCGGACCGGCTAACCAGCGAACCGGCTAACCAGCGGACCGGCTAACCAGCGAACCGACTAACCAGCATACCGGCTAAGCAGCAGCAGCAGAGATAAAGCTAAGTGCACCATGTCGTACGCACCCCGTTGACCACCGTTGTCTTTCGTATCTATGATTTCATTGGAGTAGTGACAACGTGGGGTGTGTGACACCTGCACGAACTAGAGCTTTTCGAACAGAACATTCTCATTTGACTGTATTTTACACGGGTTCAGCGTGTTACTATAATTTTCTACATACTACTGGCATTTTGTCAGTGAACACTGGGTTTTTACGTGTTGAGAACGTAAAAGGAACATATTTTGAGTGAAGGCTCGAGGGAGGTGGAGAGTTTATACATAAACAGGCGTCTGAAACTTATACTTTTGTTGACTCTATTTAATTGTATGACTGCGAGAGTGGATCGTGGTGTGGTTAGTTAATTAGTAGTAATTAACCGGTTCATAATCACCTTGAGTGATATAGTGAAACGTGACACATGGGGGCCAAGCCGGGATCTACTCAGTTAATTTCCAACTGATAAAGACCCACCAATTAAGGATAACTAAGAGCAGATAATCTCGTCAGTGCTCGACTTATTTTCTGCTTGGTGCTACCCTTTTTTGTATAGTTTTGATCATATACCACACCTTAAGCGATTCACATCTTGCAGGAAAGGTAAATTGTAATTTGTGAGTTATTGTATGCGCTAACTGTGATTACTTCCCTTTCCTTTGTTTGTGAATCTTTGTTGTTGTACGTTCAGAGTTTTTCCGTTGCAGAGAGCTGAGCGGGGTTAGCGGATTTGTTATTCGTTTTACTCAGTTTTCTCTACATTGTTGTTTCGCATTCTGTAACAGGTTACATTTCTATAGTCTTGTTTTACTTGGATTTTTCTCCATATTTTGACTTTGTTGGAATTTTGGGGGGGAAGGGTCCGAGGACTTCTGTCCTAACCAAGGCTGTGGGAGACACTCTGTTTCACCGCAAAAAGCAGCCGATAAAGTAGGCCACGGCTGTGGGAAACATTTTGTTTCACCGCAAAAAGCAGCCATAAAGTAGGCTACGCGTTTTGTTCTACACCGTTTGGATTTTTCTTCTGCATTTTCCGGTTGCTGGATTTTTGTATCCACCGCTTTCATCACCGCGTGTTCTAGCTATAGCTGCGTTAGACTTACTTTGGTAATAAAGCTTTGCTAAAACTAACCATGGCTACAGGGGGATCTCCTACGAAGAGGTTAACTTTTGAGACTCCTGGTAGCGAGGAACAGACAGAGCGAGACGCACGCGTTAGAGCGCGTAGTTTGCTTAAGCGCAAGGAGTTAGAACGTAAGGAAGACATAGAGCGACAGACGAGAAAAGAAGAGCTTGACAGACAAGAACGACAGGCCGAACGTGACAGACAGGACAAGAAGGACGAACGGGACAGACAAGACAGGAAAGACGAGCTTGACAGACAAGAACGACAGGCCGAACGAGACAGACAAGAAAAGAAAGAGAAAGATGAACGTGACAGACAAGAAAGGGAACGACAGGCCGAACGACAGGCCGAACGTGACAGACAGGACAAACAGGCGGATCGCGAACTCCAGCTAGAACTAGCTAAGCTACAGGCAGAGAAGGGTACGCTTACTCAGGCTAGCGCGCCGACGTTTGTTGCCGACCGTACGAGACTGCCGACGTTCGACGATGACAAGGACGAGCTCGACGACTTTTTACGCCGGTTTGAGCGCATTGCATCTGACCAGAAGTGGGAAGAGGCCACGTGGGCTAGCCGCCTTAGCACCTGCTTGAAAGGACGCGCATTGCAGCTCTACAACGCTTTGGAGGACGACGAGGCGAGAGACTATCAGGCACTTAAGAAGGCGTTACTCCAGCGCTTTAACCTGACTGCTGAAGCCTACAGACGACGTCTGCGTAACAGCAAGAGACTGAGCGGCGAGCTGAGTCATCAGTTTGTGGCACGCCTTAATCTCTACCTGCGGCGCTGGGTGGAGATGGCCGAAAAGGACTGGACCGTCAACGACCTTGCCGACCTCATTGTCATGGAGCAACTGATGTCCAGCCTGCGACCTGAGGTGGTGACCTTTGTGCAGGAACACCAGCCTAAGACTACTCAGGAAGCAGCCGACTGGATCAGAGTACACGAGGACGCCCAGGCGATCTCCGGCAAATCTTCAGGTTCACGGCCGGGAAAATCGGGAAATTCGGGTTCTTCAGGACCCAAGGACGGGAAAGACGATCAGGGACACAAGGGATCGAGTTCCAGATCTGACATCCAGTGTTACTACTGCAACAAGCGGGGCCACGTGAAGAAGGACTGCCACAAGAGACAGGCTGACCAGAAGGGCGTTCACTTCGTTGGCAGTGAGGAGTTCAGGGACGTCACGAGCTCATGCACCATTCCACAACTCTGCGTTCCGTGCTCCAGGAAACATTTCCAGCCCCACTGTAACGTCTACGTTAACGGAGTGAAGGGCGAAGGTCTGCGGGACACAGGGGCAGACATGATAGTGGTTCGGGCGAGTCTAGTTCCAGCTATGGCCTACACAGGAGACAGCATCAGGGTGAGGATGGCCGAGGCATCTCACGCTTACGACTTGAACACGGCAGTGATCAAGGTCGTAACCCCGTTGTTCACGGGGACCATTGTGGCCGTCGTCATGGACGATCCTCCATGCGACCTGCTCATTGGAAACCGGGTTCAGTTTGTGGACGGCGTCACCAGGGAGGTTCCCGTTTATCGGTCTCCCGACGTCATTTCAGTGCTCACGCGGGCACAGGCGGAGCGAGAGGACAAACCTCTCAAACCTCTACCTGCTGCACGAGCTGCCCTGGGGAACGTGACCCCCGCGCTTCTCGCGAAGGCTCAGGCATCTGATCCGACATTAGCGACTCCTCGGGAGCACGCGAAGTCGGGGAAGGTGAAGCTGAGCGGGAAGCATGGGAGGTCAAGGTTCCTCAGGGACAAGAAGTTGCTCTACCGTGAGTTCAGCAACCAAGAAGGTACATTCAAACAGGTTGTCGTGCCTCGCGAGTTTCGCGAGGGTGTCATGGCAACGGCACACGACTCGATTCTGGGAGGTCATCTTGGTACCAAGAAGACCACGGATCGTGTCTGGCGCCACTTTTACTGGCCAGGCATCTGCACGGATGTCCGACGTTTCTGTGCGTCCTGCGATAAGTGCCAGAAGGTGGTTGCCAAAGGAAGGGTGAGGAAGGTCCCCTTAGAGAAGATGCCGCTCATCGACGAACCCTTTCGTCGGGTGGCAGTGGACATCATCGGGCCCATCTTGCCTGCGTCTGAGGACGGAAACAGATACATTTTGACCATGGTGGACTACGCTACTCGATACCCAGAGGCGATCCCTCTGAAATCGATTGAAGCCACGCGAGTAGCTGAGGCTCTGGTTACCATGTGGTCCCGGCTGGGAATTCCATCAGAGGTACTCACCGACAGAGGCACGCAGTTCACGGGAGGAGTGATGGCGGAGGCAGCACGACTGCTATCACTGGAGCAGCACTTCACCACTCCTTACCATGCTCAGTGCAACGGACTGGTGGAGAGGTTCAATGGCACCTTGAAGACCATGCTGAGGAAACTAGCTCAGGAGAAACCACGCACGTGGGACAGGTACATCCCAGCATTGCTTTTTGCATACCGCGAGGTTCCTCAGGAGAGCTTGGGCTTTTCCCCATTTGAGTTGTTGTACGGCAGACAGGTACGTGGTCCCATGGCTATCCTGCGTCAGGCTTGGACAGACGAAGAAGCTGACGAGGAGGTGCAGACGACAGCGACCTACATCGTAGAACTCAGGAACAGGATTGAAGAGACCTGCAAACTGGCTCAAGAGAACCTGGGAAGAGCAGCACAGCGTTACGCGCGAGGATTCGACCGCAAGGCACGGCCGCGCAGCTTCAAGATTGGAGAACGGGTGTTGCTACTTTTACCTGTCAAACACAACAAGCTACAACTGCAGTGGCAAGGACCTTTTGAGGTGACAGCGAGGGTGGGCCAGAACGACTACAGGATCATGATGCACGGGAAAGCACGCCTGTACCACGCCAACCTGCTGCGCGCCTACATAGAGAGGACAGCCTACGGGGAGAAGAACAAAGACCAGAAGAACAAAGACAAGAAGACAGAGAAGGTTGCAGTCATCAGGGGTGAAGCGAGGGGTTGCTCGTTCTTGAGGACGACCTTTCTGTCTGGAGACGGACCATCAACCTCTGCAATATCTTCAGGTTGCAAGGTTGGCAAACGCCAGACTTATGCGCTGGGCGTTGATTCTCCAACCGTACCAATTCACGGTACGCGTCATACCGGGCGCCAACAATGTTGGAGCTGACTTTCTCTCTCGGGCTGTAGAGGAGAACATGACTGTGAGCGAAACCGAGGTTTCGTCTTGAAGAGGGGAGGTGTGTCACGATCGGGTGACAGAGACCAAGAAAGTGTCACTCAGTGGGGTGCCTGTTCTTGGTCGTGTATGATAGAAAGCGCCTGTGCGTGATATTGGGTTACAGCAGAGTTTGCTGACGGTTTTCAACGAGCACGGATGCTTTGTATCGCACGAGTTTTACAGTGGAGGTTTCTGCTGTCATAGCTAGGGCTGACGGTTTTTCGCTGACAGCGCACACGGGATTTTCACGGATTGAGTTTCTCGTGTCTTTTTCTGCTTGGGAGGCAGAATTGTGTATAGCTGGACTGGTTTTGTGACAAGGTCAGTCACGTGTATTTGGCTAGGTTGTCTGTCAGAGACTCAAGTACGGGGCACTTGACACCCAGCGGCAGAAGGGGAAGGATCAAATACAGTTTCTAGAGTATGATGGTTTTTCACCGAATATTGTATTCGGCACTCTAGGGGAGCTTCCACTAGTTTTTCCTGTCTCACTGCCAGTATTTTGCTGAGGACAAGTCGTCAACTTTCCTTCGTCGGCGATGGCTTTCGCATAAGGATTCGACAAGGGGTTCTGGAGGTTTTTGGTCACTGTTGACGAACAGAGGCTGTTCCAGGGAGGAGGCGGACTTTGCTTCCATTGAGAGTTACAATCATAGGCTTTTGAGGTAATAAATCATTATTTAACGCTGTTGATGAGTCTGTGTTGTGGAATGAAATACTCTCTGTTGTTCTTTCCAGGTTAGCGCATAATTTACTCTCTGTGACGCTAAAATACTAATCTGTATATGGTTTTTGCAGATAGGGAGAGAAGGACGGAAAATGGCTGTTTTGTTGTTGTAAAAAGTCCGTTTTGTGCAGGCCCACGTGCTCGATGAGATATTTAAAGATGACATGTTTTAAGGTGGTGGGTGAGGGGTAGCTGACATGTTTAGTGCACCGATGCTTTCTGTTTGCAGCCTTCGATTCGTTCGTTCGATCCGATTCGTTCGTTTCGAGTTCCTGTAACATCTGCACGGCTGACTTTGGCGGGACCTGTTGAAGCTACGCTAACCAGGAGACCGGCTAACCAGGAGACCGGCTAACCAGCGGACCGGCTAACCAGCGAACCGGCTAACCAGCGGACCGGCTAACCAGCGAACCGGCTAAGCAGCAGCAGCAGAGATAAAGCTAAGTGCACCATGTCGTACGCACCCCGTTGACCATCGTTGTCTTTCGTATCTATGATTTCATTGGAGTAGTGACAACGTGGGGTGTGTGACACCTGCACGAACTAGAGCTTTTCGAACAGAACATTCTCATTTGACTGTATTTTACACGGGTTCAGCGTGTTATTATAATTTTCTACATACTACTGGCATTTTGTCAGTGAACACTGGTTTTTTACGTGTTGAGAACGTAAAAGGAACATATTTTGAGTGAAGGCTCGAGGGAGGTGGCGAGTTTATACATAAACAGGCGTCTGAAACTTATACTTTTGTTGACTCTATTTAATTGTATGCCTGCGAGAGTGGATCGTGGTGTGGTTAGTTAATTAGTAGTAATTAACCGGTTCATAATCACCTTGAGTGATATAGTGAAACGTGACACAGCAGGTTCTCTAGGAATGTCAAACATCGTCCTTGGTGAACCTTTCAGCATTACTCGGAGCTGACGCAGACGCCATTAGCACAGAGGTAAATTGTATTAATCTTCCAAAGGCTGAGCTTGTAAACAGCGAGAGCTGTGAGCGGCCGCTATTCTGTCTGAGAGTAGGTGTCTGTACTCGCTAAATCTTCCACTGGTGATGGGGGGGGGGGGGGGGGGGGGGGATAAACGGAAACTGGGGGGGGGGGGGGATTCAGCAGAGAGAGAGAGAGAGAGGGGAGGCAGCAATAGGGGTATTGAACAATGTGAAGTACTATCATCTTTGTGAAGTACTATCATCTTTGTGAAGTACTATCATCTTTGTGAAGTACTATCATCTTCAGTTGTGCAGTACTATCATCTTTGTGAAGTACTATCATCTTTGTGCAGTGGTCGGGGAGGAAAGAGGATACTACGTCCGTCAAAGCTCTTCATGTTTTATAGGTGATCATTTTACAGGTGACCTAGCTAGTTACAGGTGATCATTTTATGTGTGATCTTTTTACAGGTGATCTAGTTACAGGTGA
>NC_090249.1:63670704-63683204 GCF_037325665.1 Littorina saxatilis | reverse complement strand
TTGATGTGTACATTGTTGTTAAACAGTTGTTTGTTGTATGTTTATCAGGGTTTGCTAGTGTGTGATAGGGTTCGTGTCCGTCTGTAGATGTTAGTTTCTTTGTTAGTCCTGTGTTGACAACTCTTCGACAAGCGCTTAGAACTGTACCCACGGAATACGCGCTATATAAGCTTCATATTGATTGATTGATTGATTGATTCAACTGAGCGACAAGGAAAGTAAGACAAGAAAGAATGAAAGAACGAAAAAAACAAGAGAGAGAGAGAGAGAGAGAGAGAGAGAGAGAGAGAGAGAGAGAGAGAGAGAGAGAGAGAGAGAGAGAGAGAGAGAGAGAGAGAGAGAGTAAGGAATGAAACAACTCACACTTGGCAGCACCGTCTTTGCCTTTCTGTGCCGACCCGGGCGGCATGGTCATCTATCCGTGTGACTGACAACTGACCACTGACCACTGACCGCTCGTCACACACAGCACGTCACTCAGACCTCAGTCCGCCAAACACAGCACGTCACTCAGACCTCAGTCCGCCACACACAGCACGTCACTCAGACCTCAGTCCGCCACACACAACACGTCACTCAGACCTCAGTCCGCCAAACACAACACGTCACTCAGACCTCAGTCCGCCAAACACAACACGTCACTCAGACCTCAGTCCGCCAAACACAACACGTCACTCAGACCTCAGTCCGCCAAACACAACACGTCACTCAGACCTCAGTCCGCCAAACACAACACGTCACTCAGACCTCAGTCCGCCAAACACAGCACGTCACTCAGACCTCAGTCCGCCAAACACAGCACGTCACTCAGACCTCAGTCCGCCAAACACAACACGTCACTCAGACCTCAGTCCGCCAAACACAACACGTCACTCAGACCTCAGTCCGCCAAACACAGCACGTCACTCAGACCTCAGTCCGCCACACACAACACGTCACTCAGACCTCAGTCCGCCAAACACAACACGTCACTCAGACCTCAGTCCGCCAAACACAACACGTCACTCAGACCTCAGTCCGCCAAACACAGCACGTCACTCAGACCTCAGTCCGCCAAACACAGCACGTCACTCAGACCTCAGTCCGCCAAACACAGCACGTCACTCAGACCTCAGTCCGCCAAACACAGCACGTCACTCAGACCTCAGTCCGCCAAACACAACTATTGCCCATACAGGGGCTCAACACTCAGTTTAACTCAGACTACAAACACAACGATCACCAATACAGTCCGACGTGGTCTCAACACACAGTTCAACTCAGACTCCAAACACAACGATCACCAATACAGTCCGACGTGGTCTCAACACTCAGTTCAACTCAGACTACAAACACAACGATCACCAATACAGTCCGACGTGGTCTCAGCACTCAGTTCAACTCAGACTACAAACACAACGATCACCAATACAGTCCGACGTGGTCTCAGCACTCAGTTCAACTCAGACTACAAACACAACGATCACCAATACAGTCCGACGTGGTCTCAGCACTCAGTTCAACTCAGACTACAAACACAACGATCACCAATACAGTCCGACGTGGTCTCAACACACAGTTCAACTGAGACTACAAACACAACGATCACCAATACAGTCCGACGTGGTCTCAACACACAGTTCAACTCAGACTACAAACACAACGATCACCAATACAGTCCGACGTGGTCTCAGCACTCAGTTCAACTCAGACTACAAACACAACGATCACCAATACAGTCCGACGTGGTCTCAACACACAGTTCAACTCAGACTACAAACACAACGATCACCAATACAGTCCGACGTGGTCTCAACACACAGTTCAACTCAGACTACAAACACAACGATCACCAATACAGTCCGACGTGGTCTCAACACACAGTTCAACTCAGACTACAAACACAACGATCACCAACACAGTCCGACGTGGTCTCAACACACAGTTCAACTCAGACTACAAACACAACGATCACCAATACAGTCCGACGTGGTCTCAACACTCAGTTCAACTCAGACTACAAACACAACGATCACCAATACAGTCCGACGTGGTCTCTACACTCAGTTCAACTCAGACTACAAACACAACGATCACCAATACAGTCCGACGTGGTCTCAACACTCAGTTCAACTCAGACTACAAACACAACGATCACCAATACAGTCCGACGTGGTCTCAACACTCAGTTCAACTCAGACTACAAACACAACGATCACCAATACAGTCCGACGTGGTCTCAACACACAGTTCAACTCAGACTCCAAACACAACGATCACCAATACAGTCCGACGTGGTCTCAGCACTCAGTTCAACTCAGACTACAAACACAACGATCACCAATACAGTCCGACGTGGTCTCAACACTCAGTTCAACTCAGACTACAAACACAACGATCACCAATACAGTCCGACGTGGTCTCAACACACAGTTCAACTCAGACTACAAACACAACGATCACCAATACAGTCCGACGTGGTCTCAGCACTCAGTTCAACTCAGACTACAAACACAACGATCACCAATACAGTCCGACGTGGTCTCAACACTCAGTTCAACTCAGACTACAAACACAACGATCACCAATACAGTCCGACGTGGTCTCAACACTCAGTTCAACTCAGACTACACAAAAAACAAAACCCTGCACACACAAAATAGTCAATGCGGTGCACCGGGTATCAATCCAGTGATATATCGATCAAGTGATACATCGATCCAGTGATATTATATCGATCCAGTGATCTATCGATCCAGTGATCTATCGATCCAGTGATCTATCGATCCAGTGATCTATCGATCCAGTGATCTATCGATCCAGTGATATATCGTGCTATCCGCAAGTCAGTCAACGTGAGCGCCGTGCGGTGAAGCAAGGAGCAGAGAATTATGAGCCGCATATCGCGTGTGAATGAGGTTCGATAAGACGTGATCAAACCGCCTGAGCTGTGTTTTTTGTCCCAATCAACTGGGAGTGTGCTGGCCGGCTGAACCACTCGGGGCCGGAAGGGCGCCACACCCGGCCCGCTTACAGCCAATACTAAATCCCCCATGGTCGTAGACATAGTCACCTGTTGTTTTACTCTATAGTATATTAATCCATCCCAAAACATCTGTCTGTCTGTCTGTCTGTCTGTCTGTCTGTCTGTCTGTCTGTCTGTCTGTCTGTCTGTCTGTCTCTTTCTCTCTTTCTCACACACACACACACACACACACGCACACACACACACACACACAGAGCATGTTTTGACGCAGCCCTATAAGATATATATATATACAATTTCCTTATCAACATGCTTTTCGTTTTGTCTTTTTGTGAAAGAACAATGAAAGCCTTAACTACTTGATCCACCTTTACGTAACCCCGACCCTCGCCCCGACCCTCGCCCCGACCCTCGCCCCGACCCTCGCCGCGGTGTGCACAGCTCAGATAGGCCCTCGCGGCTTGCAAGGTAGGGAGCTGTATTGTATACAGGCAGAGACATAGATAGAATGTATGTATGTCTCTGATACAGGTAAGTGCTTTATCCCTGGCTAATCCATTTGCACCTGTTACAGGTATGATAATCCCTGTTTGTCCGGCAGGCGCGGACCGGTCAGTGACAAGGTGCACCTCACAGGCGCTGCACCGGCACGGTTGGCCTAGTGGTAAGGCGTCCGCCCCGTGATCGGGAGGTCGTGGGTTCGAACCCCGGCCGGGTCATACCTAAGACTTTAAAATTGGCAATCTAGTGGCTGCTCCGCCTGGCGTCTGGCATTATGGGGTTAGTGCTAGGACTGGTTGGTCCGGTGTCAGAATAATGTGACTGGGTGAGACATGAAGCCTGTGCTGCGACTTCTGTCTTGTGTGTGGCGCACGTTAAATGTCCAAGCAGCACCGTCCTGATATGGCCCTTTGTGGTCGGCTGGGCGTTAAGCAAACAAACAAACAAACAAACAAACTGTACGTTGAGAATGCCACATGGCTTGCTGTGTCGTACCAGATTTTCTGACACCAGTTGCTTTTCTCACGAGATCAGTTACAGTTTTCTCTCTCTCTCTCTCTCTCTCTCTCTCTCTCTCTCTCTCTCTCTCTCTCTCTCTCTCTCTCTCTCTCTCTCTCTCTCTCTCTCTCTCTCTCTCTCTCTCTCTCTCTCTCTCTTTCTCTCTCTGTCATCGTCATCTTTATTATCACGTGCTGAAGTTTTCCGACCTCGTTTTGTTGGTTAAGTTTTTAACTTTTTAATTTTTAATTTTTTAATTATATAATTGTGTGTCTATGCGTCCCAAGGACAGATTGTAAGAAAAGGCGTAGCCTTAAATCTTAATCCTTGTTAAATAAAGTTCAATTCAATTCAATTCAATTCTCTCTCTCTCTCTCTCTCTCTCTCTCTCTCTCTCTCTCTCTCTCTCTCTCTCTCTCTCTCTCTCTCTCTCTCTCTCTCTCTCTCTCTCTCTCTCTCTCTCTTTATTATCACGTGCTGAAGTTTTCCGACCTCCTTTTGTTGGTTAACTTTTTAACTTTTTAATTTTTAATTTTTTAATTATATAATTGTGTGTCTATGCGTCCCAAGGACAGATTGTAAGAAAAGGCGTAGCCTTAAATCTTAATCCTTGTTAAATAAAGTTCAATTCAATTCAATTCAATTCAATTCTCTCTCTCTCTCTCTCTCTCTCTCTCTCTCTCTCTCTCTCTCTCTCTCTCTCTCTCTCTCTGTATGTATGTCTTTGTCTGTGTCTCCCTCTGAGTCTCTCCGCTTCTGTCTTTCTATGTCTGTCTCTGTCTATGTGTGTGTGTGTGTGTGTGTGTGTCTCTCTCTCTCTCTCGCTCTCGCTCTCTCACTCTCGCTCTCTCTCTCTCTCTCTCTCTCATCCGACTTCTGGCACACAGGTCAAAGCAGAGGTTAACTTGAGTGCACGTGTACCTAGCAGGAGGGGGGTAATTCGGGTCAGAAGTGGGGTAAAGCACTTTGGTCTTCAGTCTTTGGGTTATAGCTTTCAGTGGAGAAGATGCCAACTTGAAATTGCACTGTGCTCTACTATTTATTGTCCTTGTCTATCGGACACGAAGAAGGGAAGCTACAATCGCCCCAGGCCATAATTATATACTCTTTGTTTCCTGAGCCTGGACCATTGAGACGGTTACCTCATAGATCTGTTCATTCTTCAGTTTGTCGGTGTCAAAAGTTATTCCCCCATTCCACACAATCGTTCTTTGTCCCGTTCCCGTACCAACCAAGGAATGCTGCCACAACAATGGAACGCAGCGCAAACGGCCGTTTTTTGGCATCTTTCAGCAGCATCTGACCATAGTGGCAGCCGTCCTTGGTCGGTAAAGGAACGGGATCTAGAACGGATGTGTGGAATGCGGGTATGACAACTCAGTGTGTTAGAGCGCTACCGTTGCGTTACCGTTGTTTTAAGTTCCTTTAACGATCCAAGCGTTCCGTTACCGATGGGTTGAGGTTCCATTACCGTTCATTCTGATCGGGAGGGGAACGGCTAAAAATTTGAACATGCAGCCCAAACTCAGCCGTCCCAATCGACCCTACCGTTTAAAGCAGTTCCGTTAACGATCAGTTACGTTCATTGCGGTTCTGTCCCGATCCCTCCCGTGCTCGCACCGTTCCTTGGTCGGTATGGGAACGGGACCTAGAACGGTTGTGTGGAAAGGGGGTATAAGACTCGACCACTTGTCTCATGGTGGAGACAGCTGGAAGATCTCTGGATATAATTGAAGAGGAGTAGTCTTCCTTTTAGAAAATGTGTACTCTGCCTTGCAGACTACAAATTTGTGCTGTCGGGGCTGGGTAAAGGGAGTGGAGGGTAAGGGGGTAGGGGGTGGGTAAGCGAGGGGTAAGAGAGACGAAAGAGAAAACTGGACAGGGAAAAGTCACTGCCTGAAGTATTCAATAAAGCCACACACACAAAAAAGAAATTACCACATATGCAGGTTTTCAATTCATATTTTTGCAAAGTATCTGCACAAGCATGTGTGCCTCTGTGAGTATGTTCGTGGCTGCTTTCATGGGGTGCCTGTATCCTCAGGAATTTGAGGATTTCTTTTATCTGTCTTTTTCTGACACCGTTGATTTAACGTCATTTTTACAGGTCAGTTTTTTTCTGACACCGTTGATTTAACGTCATTTTTACAGGTCAGTTTTTTTCTGACACCGTTGATTTAACGTCATTTTTACAGGTCAGTTTTTTTCTGACACCGTTGATTTAACGTCATTTTTACAGGTCAGTTTTTTTCTGACACCGTTGATTTAACGTCATTTTTACAGGTCAGTCTTTTTCTGACACCGTTGATTTAACGTCATTTTTACAGGTCTGTCTTTTTCTGACACCGTTGATTTAACGTCATTTTTACAGGTCTGTCTTTTTCTGACACCGTTGATTTAACGTCATTTTTACAGGTCTGTCTTTTTCTGACACCGTTGATTTAACGTCATTTTTACAGGTCTGTCTTTTTCTGACACCGTTGATTTAACGTCATTTTTACAGGTCTGTCTTTTTCTGACACCGTTGATTTAACGTCATTTTTACAGGTCTGTCTTTTTCTGACACCGTTGATTTAACGTCATTTTTACAGGTCTGTCTTTTTCTGACACCGTTGATTTAACGTCATTTTTACAGGTCTGTCTTTTTCTGACACCGTTGATTTAACGTCATTTTTACAGGTCTGTCTTTTTCTGACACCGTTGATTTAACGTCATTTTTACAGGTCTGTCTTTTTCTGACACCGTTGATTTAACGTCATTTTTACAGGTCTGTCTTTTTCTGACACCGTTGATTTAACGTCATTTTTACAGGTCTGTCTTTTTCTGACACCGTTGATTTAACGTCATTTTTACAGGTCTGTCTTTTTCTGACACCGTTGATTTAACGTCATTTTTACAGGTCTGTCTTTTTCCTTTCAGTTTGTTTGTTCGTTCATGGGCTGAAACTCCCACGGCTTTTACGTGTATGACCGTTTTTACCCCGCCATTTAGGCAGCCATACGCCGCTTTCGGAGGAAGCATGCTGAGTATTTTCGTGTTTCTATAACCCACCGAACTCTGACATGGATTACAGGATCTTTTTCGTGCGCACTTGGTCTTGTGCTTGGAAGGCAGTGTGTTCTTCTACTTGCCAATCGCCTTTACCCTTGGAAGGCAGGGTGTTCTTCTACTTGCCAATCGCCTTTACCCTTGGAAGGCAGTGTGATCTTCTACTTGCCAATCGCCTTTACCCTTGGAAGGCAGTGTGATCTTCTACTTGCCAATCGCCTTTACCCTTGGAAGGCAGGGTGTTCTTCTACTTGCCAATCGCCTTTACCCTTGGAAGGCAGTGTGATCTTCTACTTGCCAATCGCCTTTACCCTTGGAAGGCAGGGTGTTCTTCTACTTGCCAATCGCCTTTACCCGTGGAAGGCAGTGTGATCTTCTACTTGCCAATCGCCTTTACCCTTGGAAGGCAGTGTGATCTTCTACTTGCCAATCGCCTTTACCCTTGGAAGGCAGTGTGATCTTCTACTTGCCAATCGCCTTTACCCTTGGAAGGCAGTGTGTTCTTCTACTTGCCAATCGCCTTTACCCTTGGAAGGCAGTGTGATCTTCTACTTGCCAATCGCCTTTACCCTTGGAAGGCAGTGTGATCTTCTACTTGCCAATCGCCTTTACCCTTGGAAGGCAGGGTGTTCTTCTACTTGCCAATCGCCTTTACCCTTGGAAGGCAGTGTGATCTTCTACTTGCCAATCGCCTTTACCCTTGGACGGCAGTGTGATCTTCTACTTGCCAATCGCCTTTACCCTTGGAAGGCAGGGTGTTCTTCTACTTGCCAATCGCCTTTACCCTTGGAAGGCAGTGTGATCTTCTACTTGCCAATCGCCTTTACCCTTGGAAGGCAGTGTGATCTTCTACTTGCCAATCGCCTTTACCCTTGGAAGGCAGTGTGATCTTCTACTTGCCAATCGCCTTTACCCTTGGACGGCAGTGTGATCTTCTACTTGCCAATCGCCTTTACCCTTGGAAGGCAGGGTGTTCTTCTACTTGCCAATCGCCTTTACCCTTGGAAGGCAGTGTGATCTTCTACTTGCCAATCGCCTTTACCCTTGGAAGGCAGTGTGATCTTCTACTTGCCAATCGCCTTTACCCTTGGAAGGCAGTGTGATCTTCTACTTGCCAATCGCCTTTACCCTTGGAAGGCAGTGTGATCTTCTACTTGCCAATCGCCTTTACCCTTGGAAAGCAGGGTGTTCTTCTACTTGCCAATCGCCTTTACCCTTGGAAGGCAGTGTGTTCTTCTACTTGCCAATCGCCTTTACCCTTGGAAGGCAGTGTGATCTTCTACTTGCCAATCGCCTTTACCCTTGGAAGGCAGGGTGTTCTTCTACTTGCCAATCGCCTTTACCCTTGGAAGGCAGTGTGATCTTCTACTTGCCAATCGCCTTTACCCTTGGAAGGCAGGGTGATCTTCTACTTGCCAATCGCCTTTACCCTTGGAAGGCAGTGTGTTCTTCTACTTGCCAATCGCCTTTACCCTTGGAAGGCAGTGTGATCTTCTACTTGCCAATCGCCTTTACCCTTGGAAGGCAGTGTGATCTTCTACTTGCCAATCGCCTTTACCCTTGGAAGGCAGGGTGTTCTTCTACTTGCCAATCGCCTTTACCCTTGGAAGGCAGTGTGATCTTCTACTTGCCAATCGCCTTTACCCTTGGAAGGCAGTGTGATCTTCTACTTGCCAATCGCCTTTACCCTTGGAAGGCAGTGTGATCTTCTACTTGCCAATCGCCTTTACCCTTGGGAGGCAGTGTGATCTTCTACTTGCCAATCGCCTTTACCCTTGGAAGGCAGTGTGATCTTCTACTTGCCAATCGCCTTTACCCTTGGAAGGCAGTGTGTACTTCTACTTGCCAATCGCCTTTACCCTTGGAAGGCAGTGTGATCTTCTACTTGCCAATCGCCTTTACCCTTGGAAGGCAGTGTGATCTTCTACTTGCCAATCGCCTTTACCCTTGGAAGGCAGTGTGATCTTCTACTTGCCAATCGCCTTTACCCTTGGAAGGCAGTGTGATCTTCTACTTGCCAATCGCCTTTACCCTTGGACGGCAGCGTGTTCTTCTACTTGCCAATCGCCTTTACCCTTGGAAGGCAGTGTGATCTTCTACTTGCCAATCGCCTTTACCCTTGGAAGGCAGTGTGATCTTCTACTTGCCAATCGCCTTTACCCTTGGAAGGCAGTGTGATCTTCTACTTGCCAATCGCCTTTACCCTTGGAAGGCAGTGTGATCTTCTACTTGCCAATCGCCTTTACCCTTGGAAGGCAGTGTGATCTTCTACTTGCCAATCGCCTTTACCCTTGGAAGGCAGTGTGTTGATACTGAGATCAAATCGTGATGACAATGCAAGCGATCAATTTGACTGTGAAATTCGATTCATTCCGTAAAGCTGAGTTTCACGTTCAAGGGACGTAACTACATGTCATACAACGGCCTATGCTCCGCTGGGGGCTGAGACAGTAAGGGCCTAAGTAAGTAAGTAAGTCAGTCAGTCAGTCAGTCAGTCAGTCATACAATTGATTCCGCAAACCTTACCTCCATCTGCAAGGGACATAATTACACGGCAAGGGACATAATTACACGGCACGGGACATAATTACACGGCAAGGGACATAATTACACGGCAGATAATCCCATTCAATCCGTAAACCTTATTTACACCTCCAGGGACGGACATAGCACGGCAAAGAGTTTACAAAGAGAGTAACCGGGAACCGACTGTTCTGAAAGTTACCGTCGTCCGTTCTCACTGGATCTCACTGGCACCAAACTTTCAGAAGACTGCACGCGCTCTGTACTTTCCCCCGACGTCAAGTCTCACGCGCACGTCTCCAAGTGAAGACGACCAACGAGCACTAACCGACATTGCACGGGTTGGCAAAACATGGAGCGGGAAACGAAGTGAAACACTCGACTATTTCCATCCCGTCAGTCATGGCAAAACATGGAGCGGGAAACGAAGTGAAACACTCGACTATTTCCATCCCGTCAGTCAGTCTGCTTACCTGTCTGGGACGGAAGCTGAGGACTGAACCATCAACAACGAGAGAGAGAGAGAGAGAGAGAGAGAGAGAGAGAGAGAGAGAGAGAGAGAGACACGCGGAGAGAGAGACAGAGAGAGAGACAGAGACAGAGAGAGGGGGCGCTCTGGCTGACTGACAAGAATATCAAGCCAGGTCGACTTTGAACACGGCATAAGCCCTCCTGGTTGGAACAAACCTTGGAGATGAAGACAAAGAAGAAGACGCCACAAATACATATAGCGCATTCTCTGTGTTCTTTTTACTCTTCAGTGGTGAAGCCGCTACCTTTGTCCGGCAGTCACTATAAATTATGTTAACACTGGGGGTGACAATGCCATGTCTGGAATGACCCGCATCGAGCTCACACAGGTCATAATCTAGACGGTACCAACAAACATACTTGCTTTCGCACTGCGTGTAACCACACACACACAGACACACACACACACACACACACACACACACACACACACACACACACACACACACACACACACACACACAAACATGCACACATGTACGCCCTCATAGTACACGCTCACTGACTGACAAACGGAGAGACCGATAAACCCTCCAATACACGCCAGCACACACACAAGCACACTTATTTTCTGTGCTGATCGAAAACGCCTGGCGGCTTCAGCCGCCCCAGTCCCCTTTCAATATCTCTATCTTTACGCTTAAATTCAGGTGCGAAATGCAGGTGCTTAAAACTTTTAAAAATGTCCCGCACACCTGCTGATAATTCGTTGAGCTGAAACGTCAGGAGAAAACAGCAGGTAAAGTTATTAAGCGCTTTTTTTATCACACCGACTGCAAGCCGAGCGAGAGGCAAGGGAGGCTACCGCACCTAACCAAACCTCCCTTCGATGCAAGGGAGAGAACCGGACTACACCCAGCATTGCAGAACGCACTGCGAGTTTGAACAGGGCAATCACCTAGAAGTATTAGACACGCACTAGTGGTACCCGTGCTACGCACTTTGTGTGCTGCGCATGCGATGTCATTTTGTTGGTTATGTGCTTGTGAAAATGTTGTTTGCACCCCTCCCCCCCCCCCCCCCCCCCCCCCCGCACATTATCCCGCATATAATGAATTATATTCTCTTGGTGAAAAATAAAATGTTAACCCTTACACCGGTGCAATTCTGTAACACATGTTACATAGCCACTGGTGAATTAACAGAGAGAAAAATAACAAAAAACAGTCATATAGGTTTTCGCATCAATGGGAGGTAATCGGAACTGACCAAAAAGACTGCGCGACCGCACGCGACTATACAAACAAACAAAATAAAATACAGCAGGTATGACGTTTGCATGAATCCATGATTACGTCTACATGAACAACAGTGATAAAAGTGCGCATCTCTTCCCAGCCGTGCAGCGCTTTGAAAGTTGGAAGCATTAAAATTTAAACGGGTAAAAAGCCATCGTGAAGATACGAAAAAAAGTATGACGTCTAAAATACTTAATGATTCAAACGCATAGTATAACATATGTAATTGACAACATTGACAACAGAAAATATATACATGGTTCACACACACAATCGAGTGCACACATCCATCCATGCTTATTTAAAGTCATGTACACACACACACACATACATACATACATGGCATCAAGCAACACACAATTAAATGACACATATGGAATATGGAAAACGTATAATGGACATGACCATGGCAAGTAATTTACACCGTTACCTACTATAAAATTGATGATATATATATACCACTCACTTGCTATTCGCCTAAAAGCTTGCGGTGTGCTGTGACACATATAAGAAACCAGAAGAAAAAAGGACTTTACTTTGGCGAAAAGAGCATATGCTGCTTATTTTTGTACATAACTGCTATAACTGTATTTTTTCCGAACACTTACATGTAAAAAACATAGAGATATATCTTACCATTTCACTAAGACAGCCAAAATAACGGTCAAATTAAGGGGAGATCATGATGACGTACATGTCTATGGTTGCACCGGGGGAAAATATTTAGTCGCTGGAACCTATAAGGTATAACACATGTTACATAGCCACTGGTGAATTAACAGAGAGAAAAATAACAAAAAACAGTCATATAGGTTTTCGCATCAATGGGAGGTAATCGGAACTGACCAAAAAGACTGCGCGACCGCACGCGACTATACAAACAAACAAAATAAAATACAGCAGGTATGACGTTTGCATGAATCCATGATTACGTCTACATGAACAACAGTGATAAAAGTGCGCATCTCTTCCCAGCCGTGCAGCGCTTTGAAAGTTGGAAGCATTAAAATTTAAACGGGTAAAAAGCCATCGTGAAGATACGAAAAAAGTATGACGTCTAAAATACTTAATGATTCAAACGCATAGTATAACATATCTAATTGACAACATTGACAACAGAAAATATATACATGGTTCACACACACAATCGAGTGCACACATCCATCCATGCTTATTTAAAGTCATGTACAACACAC
>NC_090249.1:63647559-63670504 GCF_037325665.1 Littorina saxatilis | reverse complement strand
GTGCGTGCGTGCGTGCGTGCGTGTTCGTGTGCGTGTTTGTGTTGGAGAGACCGGGGGGGGGGGGGAGGGGGGGTACAAGCGTACGTATGTTTGTGGACGAAAAAACACCCAACAACAACAAACAAGAAAGAATCATAAAAAGAAAGAAAGACAAAAATAATAAAGCAACCCAATGAAGCTGACAAGGTCAAGCCAAGGGGGGGGGGGGGGGGGGGGCTAGCAGTAATGGCAGCTAGAGCAGGTAGAGAGCAGGTCGGGGCTGGAGGAAAGGGGGGGGGGGGGGGAGAGGGGAAACGCAGCAAGATCTCAGCTGACACGGACGCCAAAAGTGAAGGCAAGGTAAACTCTGGCGGCAGGTAGGGAGCCAAAAATCGAATCTGCTCCCGCTTCCCCTCTCACTCAAACAACGAAACAGAAGGGGAAAAAATAGACGCAAACAGTAAAAAGAGCAGCAGTCTTTCCCCTCCGCCTCGTGTGTGCAGTGAGAGGCTGAGCCCAGGTAAACGCCTCATCACAACCAACGGATCCTACCTGATCTCTTTTGCATACACAATCAAGGGAAGGAGGGGGGGGGGGGGGGGGGGAGAGGGGCGGGGGTAGACGCCGTGTGGTGGCAAGCTCATGTCCCAAAACACCCCGTTACGCAGGGAGGACAGGCTATTTCGGGTGGGAGCTGTTTGGAATACAAGCACATTTTGCAGCATCCGCACGCTTCCACTGGCACATCTCTCGGTATTCGCTATCCAATCCCCCCCCCCCCCTCTACCCCCTTAATCTCCCGTCCAACTACCACCCCTCCTGAACATCTATGTTTGAAGTCTGAGGGCTTCGGGTAGACTAAAAACGCGGCTGCATGTATTGTAAGTGGTGTGTGTGTGTGTGTGTGTGTGTGTGTGCGTGCGCGCATAAGCTATGTTCATAAGCTATGTTCATAAGCTATGTTCATGTCGCTCCTTCTCAACACTTCTTCCTTTTTAAGACCTGATTTTCTCATATTTGTGGAAGTCTCATAAGAAAAGGGGTTTCACTCTACCTGTCTCCAAGACCGAAGGGTTGTTTGCGTTACAGGCGAGGGGTGAGGTTTGGTGTCGGAGGGGGGGGGGGGGGGGGCGGTGGGGGGGGGGGGGGGGGGGGGTAAGGTCAGGTTGCTGTTGTCGTCTGACAGTGGACGTGACGCTTGATGGTGCTGATCCAGTTGTACCCCCCCCCCCTAACCCTAACCCTACCCCCCCCCTCCTTCAGTCATAACCTGTACATGAATGTCCGCGCACATACAGTCGGCGCACATGCTGTCGGCGCACATACAGTCGGCGCACATGCTGTCGGCGCACATGCTGTCGTGTCGTAGAGTTCTCTGCCACAAATTAGAACAATACACTTTGTTTCAGACTTCAAACGACGGCTTAGGTTTGGAAAGAGGATGCTCTCTCTCTCTCTCTCTCTCTCTCTCTCTCTCTCTCTCTCTCTCTCTCTCTCTCTCTCTCTCTCTCTCTCTCTCTCTCTCTCTCTCTCTCTCACGTACAGACACACAGAAACAAACGCACACACACACACACACACAAACACACACACTCACACACTCAACATAGCTTATGAACATAGCTTATGAACATAGCTTATGAACATAGCTTATGAACATAGCTTATGAACATAGCTTATGAACATAGCTTATGAACATAGCTTATGAACATAGCTTATGAACGGTCAATGTAAAAACAAGTCGCGTGAGGCGAAAATACAACATTTAGTCAAGCTCAGTCGAACTCAGAGAATGAAACTGAACGCATTGCATTTTTTCCGCAAGACTGTACACTCGTTATGGCATCGTCTGTCCACCGCTCTTGGCAAAGTGAAATTAACAATCCAGAAAAGCGCGGTAGCGGTTGCGCTGAGGAGGATAGCACGCTTTTCTATATCTCTATTTTTTTTTGACTCTCTGAACGTGTTTTTAATCCAAACATATCATATCTATATGTTTTTGGAATCAGGAACCAACAAGGAATAAGATGAAATTGTTTTTAAATCGATTTCGGAAATTTAATTTTTATATTTTTAATTTTCAGAGCTTGTTTTTAATCCGAATATAACATGTTTATATGTTTTCGGAATCAGAAAATGATGAAAAATACGATAAACGTAATTTTGGATCGTTTTATAAAAAAATAATTTTAATTACAATTTTTAGATTTTTAATGACCAAAGTCATTAATTAAATTTTAAGCCTCCAAGCTGAAATGCAATACCAAAGTCCGGCCTTCGTCGAAAATTGCTTTGTCAAAATTTCAATCAATTTGATTGAAAAATGAGGGTGTGACAGTGCCGCCTCAACTTTTACAAAATGCCGGATATGACGTCATCAAAGACATTTATGGAAACAAATGAAAAAAACGTCTGGGAATATCATACCCAGGAACTCTCATGAAAAATGTCATAAAGATCGGTCCAGTAGTTTACTCTGAATCGCTCTACACACACACACACACATACACCACGACCCTCGTCTCGATTCCCCCCTCTAAAAACAAACATCAAGGTCTTAACAAGGAGGAAGGAATTGGGGGGATCTTTAAGGGGGATCTTTAAGGGGGGTTGCACAGTAGTTGCTCGCGCTGTGATCGCTTGGGTTGAGTTGATTTGGGCAATGACAATGTGAGCATCAGTAGGTAATCATACATACGTTACAGACACGTTACAAATACGTTACAATAAATACGTTATCTACGACGACACCTGACGTGCTGTGCGGGCTGTTGACCGACGGGAAGGGCAGAGCAGGTTTCAATCTCCACTATAAAGAAGACCCGCTATGCTCTCTCTCTATCTGTTTGCATTGTATCGGCTCCCTACCCCTTAGTCTATAGTTGCTATATAGTTGCTATAGTTGCACACAACAGGCTGGCGCAGAAAAGTGTACGTCTAAACTTATCTCTCTGTTATTCAAACAGGCCCACCACCATTCACTCTGTTATTCAAACAGGCCCACCACCATTCACTCTGTTATTCAAACAGGCCCAACACCATTCACTCTGTTATTCAACCAGGCCCACCACCATTCACTCTGTTATTCAACCAGGCCCACCACCATTCACTCTGTTATTCAACCAGGCCCACCACCATTCACTCTGTTATTCACACAGGCCCACCACCATTCACTCTGTTATTCAACCAGGCCCACCACCATTCACTCTGTTATTCACACGGGCCCACCACCATTCACTCTGTTATGCAACCAGGCCCACCACCATTCACTCTGTTATTCAACCAGGCCCACCACCATTCACTCTGTTATTCAACCAGGCCCACCACCATTCACTCTGTTATTCAACCAGGCCCACCACCATTCACTCTGTTATTCAACCAGGCCCACCACCATTCACTCTGTTATTCAACCAGGCCCACCACCATTCACTCTGTTATTCAACCAGGCCCACCACCATTCACTCTGTTATTCAACCAGGCCCACCACCATTCACTCTGTTATTCAAACAGGCCCACCACCATTCACTCTGTTATTCAACCAGGCCCACCACCATTCACTCTGTTATTCAACCAGGCTCACCACCATTCACTCTGTTATTCAACCAGGCCCACCACCATTCACTCTGTTATTCAAACAGGCCCACCACCATTCACTCTGTTATTCAACCAGGCCCACCACCATTCACTCTGTTATTCAACCAGGCCCACCACCATTCACTCTGTTATTCAACCAGGCCCACCACCATTCACTCTGTTATTCAACCAGGCCCACCACCATTCACTCTGTTATTCACACGGGCCCACCACCATTCACTCTGTTATGCAACCAGGCCCACCACCATTCACTCTGTTATTCAACCAGGCCCACCACCATTCACTCTGTTATTCACACAGGCCCACCACCATTCACTCTGTTATTCAACCAGGCCCACCACCATTCACTCTGTTATTCAACCAGGCCCACCACCATTCACTCTGTTATTCAACCAGGCCCACCACCATTCACTCTGTTATTCACACGGGCCTACCACCATTCACTCTGTTATTCAACCAGGCCCACCACCATTCACTCTGTTATTCAACCAGGCCCACCACCATTCACTCTGTTATTCAACCAGGCCCACCACCATTCACTCTGTTATTCACACAGGCCCACCACCATTCACTCTGTTATTCAACCAGGCCCACCACCATTCACTCTGTTATTCAACCAGGCCCACCACCATTCACTCTGTTATTCAACCAGGCCCACCACCATTCACTCTGTTATTCAACCAGGCCCACCACCATTCACTCTGTTATTCAACCAGGCCCACCACCATTCACTCTGTTATTCAACCAGGCCCACCACCATTCACTCTGTTATTCAACCAGGCCCACCACCATTCACTCTGTTATTCAACCAGGCCCACCACCATTCACTCTGTTATTCAAACAGGCCCACCACCATTCACTCTGTTATTCAACCAGGCCCACCACCATTCACTCTGTTATTCAACCAGGCTCACCACCATTCACTCTGTTATTCAACCAGGCCCACCACCATTCACTCTGTTATTCAAACAGGCCCACCACCATTCACTCTGTTATTCAACCAGGCCCACCACCATTCACTCTGTTATTCAACCAGGCCCACCACCATTCACTCTGTTATTCAACCAGGCCCACCACCATTCACTCTGTTATTCAACCAGGCCCACCACCATTCACTCTGTTATTCACACAGGCCCACCACCATTCACTCTGTTATTCAACCAGGCCCACCACCATTCACTCTGTTATTCAACCAGGCCCACCACCATTCACTCTGTTATTCAAACAGGCCCACCACCATTCACTCTGTTATTCAACCAGGCCCACCACCATTCACTCTGTTATTCAACCAGGCCCACCACCATTCACTCTGTTATTCAACCAGGCCCACCACCATTCACTCTGTTGGAGACTACAGACACACACTATCTGAAACACACCAATGCCATTACTTCAACACAAACAAGGCCCAAGATATAGTTCTTAGGTGTCAAAGAAAAAGCCCACGGTATAGTTCTGTTTCTCTGAATCAAAACCCCGTGCTGACTGTAGTATAGACAGACACGTTGCTGACTGTAGTATAGACAGACACGTTGCTGACTGTAGTATAGACAGACACGTTGCTGACTGTAGTATAGACAGACACGTTGCTGACTGTAGTATAGACAGACACGTTGCTGACTGTAGTATAGACAGACACGTTGCTGACTGTAGTATAGACAGACACGTTGCTGACTGTAGTATAGACAGACACGTTGCTGACTGTAGTATAGACAGACACGTTGCTGACTGTAGTATTGTCACGATCTAGTGACATGGATCAAGTGTCACTCGGTGGGGTGCCTTCTCTTGGTCAAATTATGATAGAAAGCGCCTGTGCGAGAGACGGGGCTACGGCAGGGTTTTGCCGACAGCGCACAACGAACACGGATATTTTTGTGGTGCACGGATTTCACGGGGGTGATTTCTGCTGTCGAGGCAGAATTGTCGATAGCTGAACTTGATATGTGACAAGGTTAGTCACGTGTTTTCGTCAAGGTTGTCTGTCTGAGACATGATAACTGGACACTTGACAATCAGCGGCAAGAGGAGAAGGGTCGGTGTCTGCGTCCTTAGAGTATGATGGTTTTCATCACGACTAGATATTTCACTTCTATCTACGTGCCGTTCTGCTAGCACAGTTAGGGCTCTAATGGAACTTCAACGAGATACCACCTTTTCGCTGTTACATGTTTGCTGAGGACGAGTCGTCAATTTCTCTTCGCCGTGCGGGGATGGTTCTTCATCGCATAAAGTATTCGGCAAGAGGTTGGATGGTGTGTCACTGTTGACGAACAGAGGCCATTCCAGGGAGGAAGCGGTTTTTGCTTCCATGAGGGTGCTACATTCATAGGCGTTTGAGGTAATAAGTAGAGGTTACATGCCGAGTCTCAGTGATTATTAAAAATAATGGTCGAAGTTGGCGGATCATGAAAAATGCGAGCTTCAGCGAGCTTTTTCATGACCGCGAACTGAGACCATTATTTTTAATAATCACTGAGACGAGGTGTGTAACCTCTTTATTCCTCCTTTCTTCAGTTATTCAAAGAAAACAGGAGTTTTTGTGCGAAAGTTTGATCGAATCCGAATCACTCAACCAGTCAACCTGCGCAGGCGATCGATTAATGCGCGGTTGTATAGTTCCGTGCAAATCATTCCATTCTGTTAACACTTCTTGTCAGTTTCCCTGTTTTGGACTAAAAATCAAGTACACAGATATGCTGTTATTCTGCTGTGGCGGTAAAGGCAGATATTGTGTGTTCTGTTTATGTTTTAGTATCGCTTAGGATAATGTTCTTTCGTCAAATGGGACTAGCAGACGAACTTTTGCACTTAATTACTGTATGAAGTTCAGTTTTCTGGGGAAAATAGTGTATGAAACCGCTTTATGTTGTTTAAATTGATGAGATGTGTGCATTTGGTTGCGTGTGATCTGTTTATAAAATGAAATATTGTTGAAAACTGACCGTCGGATTGCAGTCAGTGTTGTCGAAGAAACTGAGTGAAAAGAAGGGGAACTACTCTTGTCGCTAGACAAAGTATGAGTTACTTGCCTTGCCCTTGGGAATTTGCTCGTGATGAACCGTTTGTGCACAGCAGATCTAGATTCAGAAAACAACCGAACTCATGGATTTTATATGGAGATTCATGTGTTCAGGCCTGTAGTTGTTAATTTAAATGCGGTATGTTTGTATTGTTTGCTCCAGAGATGTATACTTCGTACGTATAGAGCGTTCGGAACTTTTCAGTCGCAAAAGTAGTACCAAAACAGAACAGCTTCTCAACCCATTGCACTATCGAGGATTCAGGCTGTTGCTGGCTCGTTATTTGTTTGGTTGCTGGGTCATTATCGAAAAATAACTAGCTCTACAAGTTTACAGAGGTAAAGAAGCAGAGGGGGGAATAAATCATTATTTAACGCTGTTGACGAGTCTGTGTTTGTGGAATCATAATTTGCTCTTTGTGACGCTAAAATACTAATCTGTATATGGTTTTTGCAGATATGGAGAGAAGGACGGAAAATGGCTGATTTGTTGTTGTAAAAAGTCCGTTTGTGCAGGCCCACGTGCTCGATGAGATATGTAAAGATGACATGTTTAAAGGTGGAGGTTGAGGGGTAGCTGGCATGTTTAGTGCACCGGTGCTTTCTGTTGCAGCCTTTCTATCTTCTGTTTGGCTGCCTATCTGCGGGACACTGTTAGCTGCAGACGCTGTAACCGGGATCATCTGATGTAACCAGCTAACCGGCTAACCAGCAAACCGGCTAACCAGCTAACCAGCGACTGGGTGCGGCGCCTGATGTCTCCACTTTTCCCTGCTTCGTAACAACGCCAGCCGGCACTACATTCTACGGAGCAGTTGTGGAGACTATGAACAAATTACAGGCCGTCCACCCAGTGGCAAAACAAAGCTAAGTGCACCATGTCTTTGCACCCCGTTGACCACCGTTGTCATCTTTTCTATTTGTGATTATATTCGAGTAGTGACAACGTGGGGTGTGTGACACCTGCATTAACTAGCACTTTTGGGCAGATCAGCTATATCTTCCTAACTTTACACGGGATCAGCGTGTTACTATAATTTTCTATATTCTAACTGGCATTTTGTCAGTGACCATTGGTTTTACGTTTTGAACGTAAAAGAACATTTTGGGAGTGAAGTCTCGAGGGAGGTGGCGAGTTATTACATAAACAGGCGTCTGAAACTTATACTTTTGTTGTTTCCATTAAATTGTATGACTGCGAGAGTGGATCGTGGTGTGGTTAGTTAGTTAGAAGTAACTAACCGTTTCATAATCACCTTAAGTGATATAGTGAAACGTGACACATGGGGGCCAAGCCGGGATTTACTCAGTTAATTTCCAACTGATAAAGACCCACCAATTAAGGATAACTAAGAGCAGATAATCTCGTCAGTGCTCGACTTATTTTCTGCTTGGTGCTACCCTGTTTTGTATAGTTTTGATCACATACCACACCTTAAGCGATTCACATCTTGCAGGAAATGTAAATTGTAATTTGTGAGCTACTATATGCGCTAACTGTGATTACTTCCCTTTCCTTTGTTTGTGAATCTTTGTTGTTGTGCGTTCAGAGTTTTCCGTTGCAGAGAGCTGAGCGGGGTTAGCGGATTTGTTATTCGTGTTACTCAGTGTTCTCTACTTTGTTGTTTGCATTCTGTAACAGGTTACATTTCTACCGTCTTGTTTTACTTGGATTTTTCTCCATATTTTTGACTTTGTTGGAATTTGGGGGGGAAGGGTCCGAGGACTTTTGTCCTAACCACGGCTGTGGGAAACACTCTGTTTCACCGCAAAAAGCAGCCATAAATTAGGCTACGCGTTTTGTTCTACACCGTTTGGATTTTTCTTCTGCATTTTCTGGTTGCTGGATTTTTGTATCCATCGTTTCATCACCGCGGGTTCTAGCTTTAGCTGCGTTAGACTGACCTTTGTGATAAAGCTTTGCTAAACTAACCATGGCTACAGGGGGATCTCCTACGAGGAGATTAACTTTCGAGACTCCTGGCAGTGAGGAACAGACAGAGCGAGACGCACGCGTTAGAGCGCGTAGTTTGGTTAAACGCAAGGAGCTGGAACGTAGGGAAGACATAGAGCGACAGACGAGAATAGAAGAGCTTGACAGACAAGAACGACAGGCCGAACGTGACAGACAGGACAAGAAAGAGAAAGACGAACTTGACAGACAAGAAAGAGAACGAGACAGACAAGAAAAGAAAGAGAAAGATGAACGTGACAGACAAGAAAAGAAAGAGAAAGACGAACTTGACAGACAAGAAAGGGAACGACAGGCCGAATGTGACAGACAGGAAAAGAAAGACGAACTTGAGAGACAGGAACGACAGGCCGAACGTGACAGACAGGACAAACAGGCCGAACGCGAGCACCAGCTAGAGCTAGCTAGGCTACAGGCCGAGAAGGGTACACCTACTCAGGTTAGCGCGCCGACGTTTGTTGCTGACCGTACGAGACTGCCGACGTTCGACGATGACAAAGACGAGCTCGACGACTTTCTACGCAGGTTTGAATGTATTGCATCTGACAAGAAGTGGGAAGAGGCCACGTGGGCTAGCCGCCTCAGCACTTGTTTAAAAGGACGCGCATTGCAGCTCTACAACGCTTTGGATGACGAGGAAGCGAGGGACTATCAGGCACTAAAGAAGGCGTTACTCCAGCGCTTCAACCTGACTGCTGAAGCCTACCGACGACGTCTGCGGAACAGCAAGAGACTGAGCGGCGAGCTGAGTCATCAATTTGTGGCACGTCTAAATCTTTACCTGCGGCGCTGGGTGGAGATGGCCGAGAAGAACTGGACTGTCGACGACCTTGCCGACCTCATTGTTATTGAACAGCTGATGTCCAGCCTGCGACCTGAGGTGGTGACTTTCGTGCAGGAACACCAGCCAAAGACTACCCAGGAGGCAGCAAACTGGATCAGGGTTCACGAGGACGCCCAAGCGATCTCCGGCAAATCTTCAGGCTCACGGCCGGGAAAATCAGGAAATGCAGGTTCTTCAGGACCCAAGGACGGGAAGGACGATCAGGGACACAAGGGATCAAGTTCCAGAACCGACATCCAGTGTTTCTACTGTGGCAAGCGGGGCCACGTGAAAAAGGACTGCCATAAGCGACAGGCTGACCAGAAGGGCGTACATTTTGTTGGCAGTGAAGAGTTCAGGGACGTCACGAGCACATGCACGATTCCACAACTCTGCGTTCCGTGCTCCAGGAAACATTTCCAGCCCCATTGCAACGTCTACGTCAACGGAGTGAAGGGCGAAGGTCTGCGAGACACTGGGGCAGTCATGATAGTGGTTCGGGCGAGTCTAGTTCCGGCTATGGCCTACACAGGAGACAGTATCAGAGTGAGAATGGCCGAGGCATCTCACGCTTACGACTTGGACACAGCCGTGATCAAGGTCGTAACACCGTTGTTCACGGGGACCATTGTGGCCGTCGTCATGGACGATCCTCCATGCGACCTGCTTATAGGGAACCGTGTTCAGTTTGTTGACGGCGTCATCAGGGAGGTTCCCGTTTATCGGTCTCCCGACGTCATTTCAGTGCTCACGCGGGCACAGGCGGAGCGAGAGAACAAACCTCTCAAACCCCTACCTGCCGCACGAGCTGCCCTGGGGAACGTGACCCCCGCGCTTCTCGCGAAGGCTCAGGATTCTGACCCGACATTAGCGACTCCTCGTGAGCACGCGAAGTCGGGGAAGGTGAAGCTGAGCGGGAAGCATGGGAGGTCAAAGTTCCTCAGGGAGAAGAAGTTGCTCTACCGTGAGTTCAGCAACAGAGAAGGAGCTTTCAAACAGGTTGTCGTGCCTCGCGAGTTCCGCGAGGAAGTTATGGCAACGGCACACGACTCGATTCTTGGAGGTCATCTTGGCACCAAGAAGACCACGGACCGTGTGTGGCGTCACTTCTATTGGCCAGGCATCTGTACGGATGTCCGACGTTTCTGTGCGTCATGCGACAAGTGCCAGAAAGTGGTTGCCAAAGGAAGGGTGAGGAAGGTCCCCTTAGAGAAGATGCCGCTCATCAACGAACCCTTTCGTCGGGTGGCAGTTGACATCATCGGGCCCATCTTGCCTGCGTCTGAGGACGGAAACAGATACATCTTGACCATGGTGGACTACGCCACTCGATACCCAGAGGCGATCCCTCTGAAATCGATCAAGGCTACGCCAGTAGCTGAAGCACTGGTTACCATGTGGTCCCGGCTGGGAATTCCATCAGAAGTTCTCACCGACAGAGGCACTCAGTTCACGGGAGGAGTGATGGCGGAGGCAGCACGACTGCTATCACTGGAGCAGCACTTCACCACTCCTTACCATGCTCAGTGCAACGGACTGGTGGAAAGGTTCAATGGTACCTTGAAAACCATGCTGAGGAAACTAGCTCAGGAGAAACCACGCACGTGGGACAGGTACATCCCAGCACTGCTTTTTGCATACCGCGAGGTTCCTCAGGAGAGCTTGGGTTTTTCCCCATTTGAGCTGTTGTACGGCAGACAGGTACGCGGTCCCATGGCTATCCTACGTCAGGCTTGGACGGACGAAGAAGCTGACGAGGAGGTGCAAACGACAGCGACCTACATCGTAGAACTCAGGAACAGGATTGAAGAGACCTGCAAACTGGCTCAAGAGAACCTGGGAAGAGCAGCACAGCGTTACGCGCGAGGATTCGACCGCAAGGCACGGCCGCGCAGCTTCAAGATTGGAGAACGGGTGTTGCTACTTCTACCTGTCAAACACAACAAGCTACAACTGCAGTGGCAAGGACCTTTTGAGGTGACAGCGAAGGTGGGCCAGAACGACTACAGGATCGTCATGAACGGGAAAGCACGCCTGTACCACGCCAACCTGCTGCGCGCCTACGTGGAAAGGACTGCCTACGGGGAGAAGGACAAAGACAAGAGGAACAAAGACAAGAGGAACAAAGACAAGAGGAACAAAGACAAGAGGAACAAAGACAAGAGGAACAAAGACAAGAAGAACAAAGACAAGAAGACAGAGAAGGTTGCAGTCATCAGGGGTGAAACGAGGGGTTGCTCGTTCCAGAGGACGACCTTTCTGTCTGGAAACAGACCATCAACCTCTGCAATACCTTCAGGTTGCAAGGTTGGCAAACGCCAGACTTATGCGCTGGGCGTTGATCCTCCAACCGTACCAATTCACGGCACGCGTCATTCCGGGCGCCAACAATGTTAGAGCTGATTTTCTCTCTCGGGCTGTAGAGGAGAACATGACTGGGAGCGAAACCGAGGTTTCGTCTTGAAGAGGGGAGGTGTGTCACGATCTAGTGACATGGATCAAGAAAGTGTCACTCGGTGGGGTGCCTTCTCTTGGTCAATTACGATAGAAAGCGCCTGTGCGTGAGACTGGGCTACGGCAGAGTTTTGCTGACAGCGCAGGACAAACACGGATATTGTGTCGCTCGGATTTCACGGGGTGATTTCTGCTGTCGAGGCAGAATTGTCGATAGCTGAACTTGATATGTGACAAGGTTAGTCACGTGTTTTCGTCAAGGTTGTCTGTCTGAGACATGATAACTGGACACTTGACAATCAGCGGCAAGAGGAGAAGGGTCGGTGTCTGCGTCCTTAGAGTATGATGGTTTTCATCACGACTAGATATTTCACTTCTATCTACGTGCCGTTCTGCTAGCACAGTTAGGGCTCTAATGGAACTTCAACGAGATACCACCTTTTTGCTGTTACATGTTTGCTGAGGACGAGTCGTCAATTTCTCTTCGCCATGCGGGGATGGTTCTTCACCGCATAAAGTACTCGGCAAGAGGTTGGATGGTGTGTCACTGTTGACGAACAGAGGCCATTCCAGGGAGGAAGCGGTTTTTGCTTCCATGAGGGTGCTACATTCATAGGCTTTTGAGGTAATAAATCATTATTTAACGCTGTTGACGAGTCTGTGTTTGTGGAATGAAATACTCTCTGTTGTTCTTTCCAGGTTAGCGCATAATTTGCTCTTTGTGACGCTAAAATACTAATCTGTATATGGTTTTTGCAGATATGGAGAGAAGGACGGAAAATGGCTGATTTGTTGTTGTAAAAAGTCCGTTTGTGCAGGCCCACGTGCTCGATGAGATATGTAAAGATGACATGTTTAAAGGTGGAGGTTGAGGGGTAGCTGGCATGTTTAGTGCACCGGTGCTTTCTGTTGCAGCCTTTCTATCTTCTGTTTGGCTGCCTATCTGCGGGACACTGTTAGCTGCAGACGCTGTAACCGGGATCATCTGATGTAACCAGCTAACCGGCTAACCAGCAAACTGGCTAACCAGCTAACCAGCGACTGGGTGCGGCGCCTGATGTCTCCACTTTTCCCTGCTTCGTAACAACGCCAGCCGGCACTACATTCTACGGAGCAGTTGTGGAGACTATGAACAAATTACAGGCCGTCCACCCAGTGGCAAAACAAAGCTAAGTGCACCATGTCTTTGCACCCCGTTGACCACCGTTGTCATCTTTTCTATTTGTGATTATATTCGAGTAGTGACAACGTGGGGTGTGTGACACCTGCATTAACTAGCACTTTTGGGCAGATCAGCTATATCTTCCTAACTTTACACGGGATCAGCGTGTTACTATAATTTTCTATATTCTAACTGGCGTTTTGTCAGTGACCATTGGTTTTACGTTTTGAACGTAAAAGAACATTTTGGGAGTGAAGTCTCGAGGGAGGTGGCGAGTTTTTACATAAACAGGCGTCTGAAACTTATACTTTTGTTGTTTCCATTAAATTGTATGACTGCGAGAGTGGATCGTGGTGTGGTTAGTTAGTTAGAAGTAACTAACCGTTTCATAATCACCTTAAGTGATATAGTGAAACGTGACAAGTATAGACAGACACGTTGCTGACTGTAGTATAGACAGACACGTTGCTGACTGTAGTATAGACAGACACGTGGGGGAGATGCGGGACGATTTTCACACATAACTCTGTCGGGTTTGCATGGGTGGTGAAAGAGTGAGTACCCTTGTCTGTTCAAAGAGTGAGTACCCTTGTCTGTTCAAAGAGTGAGTACCCTTGTCTGTTCAAAGAGTGAGTACCCTTGTCTGTTCAAAGAGTGAGTACCCTTGCCTGTTCAAAGAGTGAGTACCCTTGCCTGTTCAAAGAGTGAGTACCCTTGTCTGTTCAAAGAGTGAGTACCCTTGTCTGTTCAAAGAGTGAGTACCCTTGCCTGTTCAAAGAGTGAGTACCCTTGTCTGTTCAAAGAGTGAGTACCCTTGTCTGTTCAAAGAGTGAGTACCCTTGTCTGTTCAAAGAGTGAGTACCCTTGTCTGTTCAAAGAGTGAGTACCCTTGTCTGTTCAAAGAGTGAGTACCCTTGTCTGTTCAAAGAGTGAGTACCCTTGCCTGTTCAAAGAGTGAGTACCCTTGCCTGTTCAAAGAGTGAGTACCCTTGTCTGTTCAAAGAGTGAGTACCCTTGTCTGTTCAAAGAGTGAGTACCCTTGTCTGTTCAAAGAGTGAGTACCCTTGTCTGTTCAAAGAGTGAGTACCCTTGTCTGTTCAAAGAGTGAGTACCCTTGTCTGTTCAAAGAGTGAGTACCCTTGTCTGTTCAAAGAGTGAGTACCCTTGTCTGTTCAAAGAGTGAGTACCCTTGCCTGTTCAAAGAGTGAGTACCCTTGTCTGTTCAAAGAGTGAGTACCCTTGCCTGTTCAAAGAGTGAGTACCCTTGCCTGTTCAAAGAGTGAGTACCCTTGCCTGTTCAAAGAGTGAGTACCCTTGTCTGTTCAAAGAGTGAGTACCCTTGTCTGTTCAAAGAGTGAGTACCCTTGTCTGTTCAAAGAGTGAGTACCCTTGCCTGTTCAAAGAGTGAGTACCCTTGTCTGTTCAAAGAGTGAGTACCCTTGCCTGTTCAAAGAGTGAGTACCCTTGTCTGTTCAAAGAGTGAGTACCCTTGCCTGTTCAAAGAGTGAGTACCCTTGTCTGTTCAAAGAGTGAGTACCCTTGTCTGTTCAAAGAGTGAGTACCCTTGTCTGTTCAAAGAGTGAGTACCCTTGTCTGTTCAAAGAGTGAGTACCCTTGTCTGTTCAAAGAGTGAGTACCCTTGTCTGTTCAAAGAGTGAGTACCCTTGCCTGTTCAAAGAGTGAGTACCCTTGTCTGTTCAAAGAGTGAGTACCCTTGCCTGTTCAAAGGGTGAGTACCCTTGCCTGTTCAAAGAGTGAGTACCCTTGCCTGTTCAAAGAGTGAGTACCCTTGCCTGTTCAAAGAGTGAGTACCCTTGTCTGTTCAAAGAGTGAGTACCCTTGTCTGTTCAAAGAGTGAGTACCCTTGCCTGTTCAAAGAGTGAGTACCCTTGTCTGTTCAAAGAGTGAGTACCCTTGTCTGTTCAAAGAGTGAGTACCCTTGCCTGTTCAAAGAGCGAGTATCCTTGTCTGTTCAAAGAGTGAGTACCCTTGCCTGTTCAAAGAGTGAGTACCCTTGCCTGTTCAAAGAGTGAGTACCCTTGCCTGTTCAAAGAGTGAGTACCCTTGTCTGTTCAAAGAGTGAGTACCCTTGTCTGTTCAAAGAGTGAGTACCCTTGTCTGTTCAAAGAGTGAGTACCCTTGTCTGTTCAAAGAGTGAGTACCCTTGTCTGTTCAAAGAGTGAGTACCCTTGTCTGTTCAAAGAGTGAGTACCCTTGCATTTGTGCAAAAAAACATTGCCACGTGCTTCTTGTACACGTGTTTGAGACACGCCCTCTCGCTAGTGACTGACATAATTATAATGTCACGTGGGAAATAATGTCACGTGGGAAATGTCACGTGGGGAAACGTACAGGGACATTACAGGCCAGTCACTAGCGAGATTGCGTGTCTCAAACACGTGTACAGGAACCACATGGCAATGGTTGTCTGCGTAAAGCAAGGGTACTAACTCTATTCACAACCTATACAAACCCGACAGAGTTATTTCCGGAATTTCAATCAATCAATCAATCAATGACCCTTATATCGCGCATATTCCGTGGGTACAGTTCTAGGCGCTCTGCAGTGATGCCGTGTGAGATGAAATTTTATACGGCCAGTAGATTGCAGCCATTTCGGCGCATATTTACCTTTCACGGCCTATTATTCCAAGTCACACGGGTATAGGTAGACAATTATTAACTGTGCCTAAGCAATTTTGCCAGGAAAGACCCTTTTGTCAATCGTGGGATCTTTAACGTGCACACCCAATGTAGTGTACACGGGGGGAGGGTTCGGACACCGAAGAGAGTCTGCACACAAAGTTGACTCTGAAATAAATTTCCGCCGAACCTGGGATCGAACTCACGCTGACAGCGGCCAACTGAATACAAATCCAGCGCGCTACCAACTGAGCTATATCCCCGCCCAATTTGTCTATTCGGGGGTTGTGATTGGATAGTCTCACACAGCCCTATATCGATCATCGGCCCATATTTCGACAGAAGTTGCTCAAAGGTATTCAGCTGGTATTTCCTTGTTTTCACTACCTTTTTTATTCATGTTTTTATTACTTAGTTAGTGGAAGAATTGTTTTGTAATGTATGTTTGATGGTGTATGCTTTTAATTAAGCGTTGTTATCTATGAATGTAGATGTAAATGCTTGTGTTTTAATTTTAAATGTGTCAAGCGCAAAGAGCATAATTGTAAAGTTATGATGTTGCGCTATATAAATGCTCATTTATTATTATTATTTAAGTTATTGAGACATCCCAGTGCACTAAGGGATTTAGCGCATAGCGCTGAGTTCAATAATTATTTTCGAGATTTGCTCTATAAATCCCTTAGTGCACTGGGATTGTTTCAATAACGATATTGTCAGTACCGCCATAGAAAAAAGAAGATTCCAAACGCACATTTTGCTACGCGCATTTGAATAGGCATAACTGTGTGGTCAGGTCGTGTACAGTAAGATCTACTTTTGTGTGGGGTGTCTCAAGTGTGTCGTGCTTTCGTCACACGCATTTTAATTTCTGTTGGTAAATTCCAGTGTAGCGTTAAGCTGAACAGTGATGATCTTTCAGAGAGACCTCATTTGAACTCGGAGAAAGGACTGTGCTCTTCGTTATTTGCAATTCGAAACCTCCAGTCGAGCTTCGACGGATTGACTGTGCGGAGTGACTCCCCTTGAATTGACTACCCCCCGAAGGACTCGACGGTTAGCACATTTTCAAAATAAATGTGGCATATTTTTCGTGTTGTATCTTCACTCATCGAGGAGTCTGATACTAAAGAATGCTCTGAACCCTACACGTATTATATCCCCATCGTTTTTTCGTTCACATTTGCCCAACATGTTAATTTGCTGAGCGGGGTTTATGTCGTCTGCTAGGCAAGGGCAATCGAACCACTGCAGTCTGCACTGAGTCTGCACGAATGAGGCAGGCTGGTAATAAGTCTATTATGGTAAGAACGTTCTGAACCCTACACGTTTTCGATTACGATTGTTCTTGCCTTGAAATAATAATTCGGAAACCATTCATTTACTGAACTGATGCAGTCGTATTTCAGTGTAGTCTGCTACGTATGACAGAGTCGATCGAGTCAGTCTTCCAAATGCTGTGTACGTTATCGGAATAACACTTGTGTTTTCTGTTAGCCGCTGGGAATTATAATAATAATAATAATAAATATGAGGCTTATATCGCGCGTATTCCGTGGGTACAGTTCTAAGCGCAGGGATTTTTTAATTTTTTTTTAATGCAATTTATATCGCGCACAGTCATATTCAAGGCGCAGGGATTTATTTATGCCGTGTGAGATGGAATTTTCTTTCACAATACATCACGTATTCACATCGGCCAGCAGATCGCAGCCATTTTGGCGCATATCCTACTTTTCACGGCCTATTATTCCAAGTCACACGGGTATTTTGGTGGACATTTTTATCTATGCCTATACAATTTTGCCAGGAAAGACCCTTTTGTCAATCGTGGGATCTTTAACGTGCACATCCCAATGTAGTGTACACGAAGGGACCTCGGTTTTTCGTCTCATCCGAAAGAATTGTATACTAACTCATCATTTGGTAATGTGGATGATAAGCTACATATATATATATACTAGCAGTCAGGCCCGGCTTCGCCCGGGTGTTTCTGCTCTCCCCTCTCTCAGAAACCTCTCGAATCTTATTCCAATGTGGATAAGAAAAATGACAGTGTGAGCTCATACATTTGGATGTATAGGCAAGGCAAGTTTCTATTTGGTTCAACGTGTTCTTCGTGATTTGTTTACCCCTTCTCACACCCACTGTAGTTACCGTCTGATCAAAGCACGCATACCTCATGAGTGAGCGCGTCATACCTTTTTGAACAGGGGAGAGAAATCTGTAAATTCTCGTGATCTTTCACTGAGGCGATCGTTTCGTAAACATTATTCGCGATGATCTGGAAGGCAGGGAGGGGGAGCAGGGGGCAGGGTTAGTGTGTGTGTGTGTGTGTGTGTGTGGGTGATAGCGGGCGGGGGGTAACCCTTGAGAATGACACGGTATACTGGTTTGATGAGAGTTACCTCCCTTCCGTGGGTGACAAAGCATGACTTACCTCCCTTGCACTATATAGACTGTATTGATAGATGGGGAGGGTAATTATCCGAGGAAGGAAACAATGTCTGGAGAAACTAAAACCCAGGTGCACATTTGTGGGTCCAGGGCAGTGTGCATGCAAAATATCTTGTGCTTATCTTTTGCCATCTCTGAGGTATGGCGACCACAGACAGACAGACACACACACACACACACACACAGACAGACAGACACTCTCTTTTATTTATATGTATAGATATATGAAGTACTAACACGGCATATGCGAAGAATCTATGCAAGTCGGCGAAAATGAGATGAAACACAGCGGCTTCTATTTTTAGATCAGTGGCACTGTGGCACAGGCACATGCAATCTGTCAGAAAAAAAACCCACTTCTGCTTTAATTGAGAAGCAGGGAATTTATGGTCATTTGGTATTGTGGAGAATATAAGCTACATGTCATTAATTAATTCTGAGGATGAGAGCACAGTCTCGCTTAGGCAAAGGGCGGAAGAATACACTCTGTGGAAAAGTTAGCGCACTCCAAGAGTGCGTTAACAGTTTTAGCGCATCGCCATTAGCCAATCAACTGGTTCACATCAGTCATGTGACACCAGTACTTACTGACAATTATTATTATTATTATTATTAATATCCTTTATATTTATATAGTTAAATGAACGGGCTTAACTGGCATTGACAGTTCGAATGAAATGACACGGGAGTAAATGCTTTCATTTGGGGCAATACATGTTTTGCTAAGATTAGTTCATCTATTAAGAGAAACAAATCGTGCCATTTACCGGCGCCGTTTCATCGTCCCTGTTTCTCAAAGATAAAAGTCAGCTGTTGGAACTGAGGACACAAATGACGCACAGAACAGATTTAAACCCCCTTTTCTCAACACAAAGCTGTCACAATATATGGTTCTTGGCCATTTCTAGACCGTGTATTTGTCGATCCTTGTTCGCCAACGACGACAAAAGATCCGCTCAAGTTGCGTTATAATGCCCTTGAAACAACTTAGCCTGGCGTTGAGTGGTCGTTGAAGTCACTTATTTACAGCTCAGTTCGGTGTCCTGTTTGTCTGTTGGAGAGTCGATCGCCTTATTTACTGTGCTCTTATGGGTCTGGGGTCAAAGGGCAACCACGAGGGAGACAGGCAATAAGGACGAGGAGAGGAGAGAGACACAAAATATTGCTCGTGCTCGAGAAACGAAGAGAAATGTAAATAGTAGATGATCAATGATTTACTACCTAAAGAAAGAGCAGCACACACGAACACAGACAGACAGACAGACGAACAGACAGACAGACACAGACAGACAGAGCACGACTCTCCCAAAGCATACCACAAACAATGCCCCAATCAAAAGTTGTTAATTGTTACGCCCAATGCCTTGTATCAGTTGGCCCTGTCTCTGCTGCCAGTCACACATGATTGCACATGTTTCCGTCACTCTCGCGCTTCCGATTCGTCTCACATATAGCTCTGCATCCGTCTCCTGTGGGAAATGATTAGAATATCTCTCTCTGTCTCTGTTCTCAGTCTCTCTCTCAGTCTCTCTCTCTGTCTCTGTCTCTTTCTCTCTCTCTCTCTCTCTCTCTTTTTTTTTCCTCTTTGTCTGATTTAATAACCATGTTTTTATGTTTTTGCTTTGCTTCTTCTTCTGCTTTAATATTATGCACTGGTTAGTTAATTCCCTCTTGGGCGAGGGCTGGATGAAAAAAGATCTTTGCTGTATCTACTCCATTACCCTCGAAAAATAAAGTTGGTTCGTTCGTTCGTTCGTTCGTTCTCTCTCTCTCTCTCTCTCTCTCTCTCTCTGTGTTTCTGTCTCTCTGACTTTGTCTCTCTCTGTGTCTCTACGTCTGTCTGTTTCTATCTGTCTGTGTATCTGTCTGTCTGTGTATCTCTCTCTCTCTCTCTTGTCCGTGTAAATATGTGTTTAGAGTAGTCCCCTCTCTGGGCGAGGGCTGGTTGAAAATAAGCTCGTTCGTATTGCTTATGCCACAACCCTCGTAAAATAACATTTGATTTGATTTGATTTGATTTGATGTATCTATGCTCAATAACAATATCGTTGGCACTCTTCCTCGCTCGCTCGCTCACTTGAGAGAGAGAGAGAGAGAGAGAGAGAGAGAGAGAGAGAGAGAGAGAGAGAGAGAGAGAGAGAGAGAGAGAGATAGATGGGGAAGTGTATCGAGAGGTAAGTACGTGTTTAATAATAGCCCTGATGTCCATTTTTAGAGAGGCTGTAGAGGAAAATCAGAGGCTCCCGCATTTCGCTGTCACAGCATTGAACATAAATAATAACATCTGTATAGCATTCGCCAGCGACTAACGAACCTTATCCTTTAGTGAAGCAAGGACACTCAAATCAACACGACGAATGACTGTAGATAGGACCTATCCCTCACCTCTGTCCACTCTCAACACGACGAATGACGGTAGATAGGACCTATCCCTGACCTATCTCCACTCTCAACACGACGAATGACGGTAGATAGGACCTATCCCTCACCTATGTCCACTCTCAACACGACGAATGACGGTAGATAGGACCTATCCCTCACCTATGTCCACTCTCAACACGACGAATGACGGTAGATAGGACCTATCCCTCACCTATGTCCACTCTCAACACGACGAATGACTGTAGATAGGACCTATCCCTGACCTATCTCCACTCTCAACACGACGAATGACGGTAGATAGGACCTATCCCTCACCTATGTCCACTCTCAACACGACGAATGACGGTAGATAGGACCTATCCCTGACCTATGTCCACTCTCAACACGACGAATGACGGTAGATAGGACCTATCCCTGACCTATGTCCACTCTCAACACGACGAATGACGGTAGATAGGACCTATCCCTGACCTATGTCCACTCTCAACACGACGAATGACGGTAGATAGGACCTATCCCTCACCTCTGTCCACTCTCAACACGACGAATGACGGTAGATAGGACCTATCCCTCACCTATGTCCACTCTCAACACGACGAATGACGGTAGATAGGACCTATCCCTCACCTATGTCCACTCTCAACACGACGATTGACGGTAGATAGGACCTATCCCTCACCTATGTCCACTCTCAACACGACGAATGACTGTAGATAGGACCTATCCCTCACCTATGTCCACTCTCAACACGACGAATGACGGTAGATAAGACCTATCCCTGACCTATGTCCACTCTCAACACGACGAATGACGGTAGATAGGACCTATCCCTCACCTATGTCCACTCTCAACACGACGAATGACGGTAGATAGGACCTATCCCTGACCTATGTCCACTCTCAACACGACGAATGACTGTAGATAGGACCTATCCCTCACCTATGTCCACTCTCAACACGACGAATGACTGTAGATAGGACCTATCCCTCACCTATGTCCACTCTCAACACGACGAATGACGGTAGATAGGACCTATCCCTCACCTATGTCCACTCTCAACACGACGAATGACGGTAGATAGGACCTATCCCTCACCTATGTCCACTCTCAACACGACGAATGACGGTAGATAGGACCTATCCCTCACCTCTGTCCACTCTCAACACGACGAATGACGGTAGATAGGACCTATCCCTCACCTCTGTCCACTCTCAACACGACGAATGACGGTAGATAGGACCTATCCCTCACCTATGTCCACTCTCAACACGACGAATGACGGTAGATAGGACCTATCCCTCACCTATGTCCACTCTCAACACGACGAATGACGGTAGATTGGACCTATCCCTCACCTATCTCCACTCTCAACACGACGAATGACTGTAGATAGGACCTATCCCTGACCTATGTCCACTCTCAACACGACGAATGACGGTAGATAGGACCTATCCCTGACCTATCTCCACTCTCAACACGACGAATGACGGTAGATAGGACCTATCCCTCACCTATGTCCACTCTCAACACGACGATTGACGGTAGATAGGACCTATCCCTCACCTATGTCCACTCTCAACACGACGAATGACGGTAGATTGGACCTATCCCTGACCTATCTCCACTCTCAACACGACGATTGACGGTAGATAGGACCTATCCCTCACCTATGTCCACTCTCAACACGACGAATGACGGTAGATATGACCTATCCCTCACCTATCTCCACTCTCAACACGACGAATGACGGTAGATAGGACCTATCCCTCACCTATGTCCACTCTCAACACGACGATTGACGGTAGATAGGACCTATCCCTCACCTATGTCCACTCTCAACACGACGAATGACTGTAGATAGGACCTATCCCTCACCTATGTCCACTCTCAACACGACGAATGACGGTAGATTGGACCTATCCCTCACCTATCTCCACTCTCAACACGACGAATGACTGTAGATAGGACCTATCCCTGACCTATCTCCACTCTCAACACGACGAATGACGGTAGATTGGACCTATCCCTCACCTATGTCCACTCTCAACACGACGAATGACTGTAGATAGGACCTATCCCTCACCTATGTCCACTCTCAACACGACGAATGACGGTAGATAGGACCTATCCCTCACCTATCTCCACTCTCAACACGACGAATGACGGTAGATAGGACCTATCCCTCACCTATCTCCACTCTCAACACGACGAATGACTGTAGATAGGACCTATCCCTGACCTATGTCCACTCTCAACACGACGAATGACTGTAGATAGGACCTATCCCTGACCTATCTCCACTCTCAACACGACGAATGACGGTAGATAGGACCTATCCCTCACCTATGTCCACTCTCAACACGACGAATGACGGTAGATAGGACCTATCCCTCACCTCTGTCCACTCTCAACACGACGAATGACGGTAGATAGGACCTATCCCTCACCTATGTCCAC
>NC_090249.1:63632559-63642559 GCF_037325665.1 Littorina saxatilis | reverse complement strand
ATACATCCCCACTGCTCTCCCAGAGTGAAATGAAGTGCTACCATACATTCCCACTGCTCTCCCAGAGTGAAATGAAGTGCTACCATACATTCCCACTGCTCTCCCAGAGTGAAATGAAGTGCTACCATACATTCCCACTGCTCTCCCAGAGTGAAATGAAGTGCTACCATACATTCCCACTGCTCTCCCAGAGTGAAATGAAGTGCTACCATACATTCCCACTGCTCTCCCAGAGTGAAATGAAGTGCTACCATACATTCCCACTGCTCTCCCAGAGTGAAATGAAGTGCTACCATACATTCCCACTGCTCTCCCAGAGTGAAATGAAGTGCTACCACAATCCATTTCTCCCTGACTGGGATACCTCAATCCATTTCTCCCTGACCGGGATACCTCAATCCATTTCTCCCTGACTGGGATACCTCAATCCATTTCTCCCTGACCGGGATACCTCAATCCATTTCTCCCTGACCGGGATACCTCAAGTGCCGACTTCCTGTAAAAGTGGAAGTATTTCAGAACCAACTTTCGTTTCTGTAAAAGTTTACAGGTCTTTAAAACGTGTTCGTTTCCTGTTCCTCTTGAGTCTGTCTTTAAAGCTTGTTCGTTTCCTGTTCCTCTTGAGTCTGTCTTTAAAGCTTGTAAGACGCACAAATCAACTGCTTATTTGGTTATTTTAGTCCCTAGCGCGCGCGCGTGTGTGTGTGTGTGTGTGTGTGTGTGTGTGTGTGTGTGTGTGTGTGTGTGTGTGTGTGTCAGTGTGTCGCGCGCGCGCGCGCGTGTGTGTGTGTGTGTGTGTGTGATCAGGGGAAATGTCTTATTTCGTTGTTGTCTTATTTTTTCCACCTAACCCTCTGAGCCTTTGATTTTGGCAAAACAGATTTTTTGTCCCCGCAAACAATCCACGAACATTGAGTGTGTATTTAAAGGGGGGCTTCGTGAAGACACAGAGAGGTAGCTCCTGCCCTTAAAGGGGGCTTCGTGAAGACAAAGAGAGGGTATGATCCCAACTCAAACTTTCACACGGCGGGTCCCACTGATGCCCACACCTCCTCACCTGTCTACGAAGAGAGGGTCGGCCTTCGGCGGAATGCTAACGGCGTGTGTGTGTGTGTCCGCGGTGTTTGTCAGTGTGCGGGGTCGTGCGAGCATGTGTGACCTTCAGCCAAGGATTGAAAACCAATCTCTCTCTCAATCCGCTTTTTCTCGTTGACATTCCTTCACCCCCAACCCCCCCCCCCACCCACCCCCCTCTCTCTCTCTATCTCTCTCTGGCTTGTTCCCTTCAGGGTTTGACACCACACAGGTATATGACGGCTCCCGCCTCCCCCTTTTTCTATGCGAGTATTCTCTGCTCGTTTTCCGCTCGTCCAAGCCCGAAAAGAGGTTTTATGATAGGAAGGGTATATCTACGGTTTATGATAGGAAGGGTATATCTACGGTTTATGAATACAAACGGTGAATTTGTTCCTCAGGAAGGCAATCGGCTTGTAGTTAACTGTGAATACTTGGTTGTCCTTGCCAGTGTCTGACTGTGTGTCGGATCGGTTGTTCATTCAGTTTAGCCATTACAAGACCATATATAGTGTTGATCTATCTGGGCTGAGCTATGTCTAGCAGTTACTGGCCAGTAGCAATACCTGACTGTCCTTCTGTCTGTCGGTCTGTCTGTCGGTCTGTCTGTCGGTCTGTCTGTCTGTCGGTCTGTCTGTCGGTCTGTCTGTCGGTCTGTCTGTGAAGATGCGCTGCTTGGTTGCCTAACTGTCTCTATCTTCTCTCTCTCTGCTTTCTCTCTCTCTCTTATCTTCTCTCTCTCTGCTCTCTCTCTCTTCTCTCTCTCTCTATCTTCTCTCTTTCTCTTCTCTCTCTCTATCTTCTCTCTCTCTCTGCTATCGTCTCTCTCTCTATCTTCTCTCTTTCTCTTCTCTCTCTCTCTATCTTCTCTCTCTCTCTGCTATCGTCTCTCTCTCTATCTTCTCTCTCTCTCTCTATCTTCTCTCTTTCTCTTCTCTCTCTCTCTCCCTCTCTGTGCTCTCTTTTCTCTGCTATTGCTCTCTCTTCCCTTTCTAGTGTCTCGCTCTTTCTCTTCTCTCTCTCTGCTCTTGGTCTCTTCTCTCTCTCGCTCTCTATCCTCTAATCTCTCTCTGCCTTCCCTCTCTATTATCTTTCTCTATATTCTCTATCTCTCTTCCTTCTATTATCTCTCCCTCTCTTCTCTCTCTCTGCTCTTTCTCGCTCTCTCTCTGTGTTCTATTCTCTCTCTTTCTATTCTCTGTCTCTGTCTCTCTTTGTAAGGATTTTGTTCAGTAGTAGTAGTAAAAGTAGATTAGTCCCTCTATAGGGCGAGGGCCAGAAGCAAAAAGCATATCTATGCTTTTTCGTGTTACCCTCGAAAAATAAAGAATTGTCATTGTCATTGTCATTGTCACTGTCATTGTCTCTCCCGCTCACTCTCTCTCCCTCACTGTCTTTCTCTCCCCCCCCCCCTCTCATTTTTGTTCGTTGCTTTTCTGTTGAAGCGTCTCTTCCTACTTGGGTCTTCCCACACGTCACGTGGTCTAGTCCCCTCCACGGCCAAGTTGTACACACTCTCTCTACAGTCTCTGTTAGCATGGCCCTTGCTCAGCCCGTAAGTCCGTCGTCAACTTCTCCCTACTCTCCTTCATCTCCTGTGCAGCCACTAGCTCTAACACTAAACATTACTAAAAGGGGAACACACACACACACACACACACACTGACACACACACACACACACACACACACACACACACACACACTGACACACACACACACACACACACACTGCCTGTCTATCTGTATGTTGGTGAATTGGTCCCACTCACACACCCGACCGGCACGGTTGGCCTAGTGGTAAGGCGTCCGCCCCGTGATCGGGAGGTTGTGTGTTCGAACCCCGGCCGGGTCATACCTAAGACATTAAAATTGGCAATCTAGTGGCTGCTCCGCCTGGCGTCTGGCATTATGGGGTTAGTGCTAGGACTGGTTGGTCCGGTGTCAGAATAATGTGACTGGGTGAGACATGAAGCCTGTGCTACGACTTCTGTCTTGTGTGTGGCGCACGTTATATGTCAAAGCAGCACCGCCCTGATATGGCCCTTCGTGGTCGGCTGGGCGTTAAGCAAACAAACAAACAAACAAACAAACTCACACACCCTGTACGTCCATCCAACCTACAAACCAAATCGTCTCTGTGTTTCTCTCTCCTCGTCCCAGCGTCCCCTACAAACCAAATCGTCTCTGTGTTTCTCTCTCCTCGTCCCAGCGTCCCCTACAAACCAAATCGTCTCTGTGTTTCTCTCTCCTCGTTCCAGCGTCTCCTACAATCGTCTCTGTGTTTCTCTCTCCTCGTCCCAGCGTCCCCTACAAACCAAATCGTCTCTGTGTTTCTCTCTCCTCGTCCCAGCGTCCCCTACAAACCAAATCGTCTCTGTGTTTCTCTCTCTATCGTCCCAGCGTCTCCTACAAGCCAAATCGTCTCTGTGTTTCTCTCTCCTCGTCCCAGCGTCCCCTACAAACCAAATCGTCTCTGTGTTTCTCTCTCCTCGTCCCAGCGTCTCCTACAAACCAAATCGTCTCTGTGTTTCTCTCTCCTCGTCCCAGCGTCCCCTACAAGCCAAATCGTCTCTGTGTTTCTCTCTCCTCGTTCCAGGGTCCCCTACAAACCAAATCGTCTCTGTGTTTCTCTCTCCTCGTCCCAGCGTCCCCTACAAACCAAATCGTCTCTGTGTTTCTCTCTCCTCGTCCCAGCGTCCCCTACAAGCCAAATCGTCTCTGTGTTTCTCTCTCCTCGTTCCAGCGTCTCCTACAAGCCAAATCGTCTCTGTGTTTCTCTCTCCTCGTTCCAGCGTCTCCTACAAGCCTAATCAAGTATGTACACCACTGAACCTATAATGACCACTCTAAACGTTGGTCAGTTGGGTGACCAAACGGTGCTCGCATTTCGCTGTCTCTGTGAGACATCGTGGCAACGTCAAGCACCAGCAGGAACCTCAACACATGACGGTACCACAGAGTGAGCGGTACCAGATCCCAACTCTCGGCCATTCTCATCAATCTTGTCACTGCAGGAGATAACAATTGTGTCATTAAGTTTTGCGGGTGGCAAATATAGTGCTTTTAGTTATGCGCTATAGAAATCTCCTTAATAAATAAAAAATAAATATATCTCTAAGCTCAAGGCTTGACTTGGTTACGTGCATCGCTTTGGACAGGACTCGCCCTGACTCCCACAGTGTCACTGTCAAGCTTTGGACAGGACTCGCCCTGACTCTCACACTGTCACTGTCGAGCTTTGGACAGGACTCGCCCTGACTCCCACAGTGTCACTGTCGAGCTTTGGACAGGACTCGCCCTGACTCTCACACTGTCACTGTCGAGCTTTGGACAGGACTCGCCCTGACTCCCACACTGTCACTGTCAAGCTTTGGACAGGACTCGCCCTGACTCCCACACTGTCACTGTCAAGCTTTGGACAGGAGGACTCGCCCTGACTCCTACAGTGTCACTGTCAAGCTTTGGACAGGACTCGCCCTGACTCCCACAGTGTCACTGTGAAGCTTTGGACAGGACTCGCCCTGACTCCCACAGTGTCACTGTCAAGCTTTGGACAGGACTCGCCCTGACTCCCACAGTGTCACTGTCAAGCTTTGGACAGGACTCGCCTGACTCCCACAGTGTCACTGTCAAGCTTTGGACAGGACTCGCCCTGACTCCCACAGTGTCACTGTCGAGCTTTGGACAGGACTCGCCCTGACTCCCACAGTGTCACTATCGAGCTTTGGACAGGACTCGCCCTGACTCCCACACTGTCACTGTCGAGGCAAGCTCTTGCGCGGCTACAAACACGCCGGGCCCCAACTTAACTTGTGGTCATTCAAAGCCTTACTATATCGAACTATATCGAACAATATTGACGATCACACTGTAAGCCTTATTATATCGAACTATATCGTACAATATTGACGATCACACTGTAAGCCTTATTATATCGAACTATATCGAACAATATTGAGAAAAACTTCCTTACTTACTTATTGCCCGTTATGCCGGTTGGCACGTGACGTATGGCAGCAATTTAGAGGAACATTGACGATCAAATCCTTAACTATATTATTAGAACAACGATAGTGGATAGTGACGATCAAATCCTGCTCTAAATTAATGAGAAAAGTAGTGATGATCAGATTATTAACTATATACAAGTAATAGGGTGGTGAATATGCTCCCGCACCTTTTGACCCCCCCCCCCCCCCCAGGCCACCATCACGCCTTCACCACTCCCTTGATTTAATTACGATTGCATTAAAACAACAACATGGCGGTGCAAAACAATCAACTTAACGCACGAACTCGTAACACCAACGACAATCTCACACGTGCAATCATGATGTTAGTTAGCTGTTGCTTTTCGGGTCCAGCGGACCATAATAGGCCAAATCAGGACCCCGCAATCATGATGTTAGTTAGCTGTTGCTTTTCGGGTCCAGCGGACCATAATAGGCCAAATCAGGACCCCGCAATCATGATGGCCAACGGCACGTAAAGGATACCCAATAATCGTACACAAGTTATTTGTTGTTCTCACCCCCCCCCCCCCCTCTCCTCCCCGACGACTACTGCAAGAAGTTCCCTCCCCCTGCCAAGCCTAGAAGAGGTGAAGGCACACATCCATGTTTCTGACAAAGCGCTGGCGTCAACACCCTCTCGGCTCAAACTGTCTCACCCCGCAGTTAAACGGGTGGCAGTTAAACGGGTGGCAGCTTGCACAGAACTAACGAGGCAAGAGAAAGGAGAGGGCAACAGGTCGGTGTGTCTAAATGTAAAATGAGGGCAGGATGAGCAGGGTGGGGAAGGGTGCAGAGAGAAGGGAGGGGAGGGGGGGGAGGGGGTAGGGATAGGTCGAGCATCCCTATCGTCACACAACGGGGCCAACCAAGTATAAAGTTTTGTGCAGAACAAATTGGGTGAATAGAAAAGTGCACAACTGACGCAGAACAAATTGGGTGAATAGAAAAGTGCACAACTGACGCAGAACAAATTGGGTGAATAGAAAAGTGCACAACTGACGCAGAACAAATTGGGTGAATAGAAAAGTGCACAACTGACGCAGAACAAATTGGGTGAATAGAAAAGTGCACAACTGACGCAGAACAAATTGAATGAATAGAAAAGTGCACAACTGACGCAGAACAAATTGGGTGAATAGAAAAGTGCACAACTGACGCAGAACAAATTGGGTGAATAGAAAAGTGCACAACTGACGCAGAACAAATTGGGTGAATAGAAAAGTGCACAACTGACGCAGAACAAATTGGGTGAATAGAAAAGTGCACAACTGACGTAGAACAAATTGGGTGAATAGAAAAGTGCACAACTGACGTAGAACAAATTGGGTGAATAGAAAAGTGCACAACTGACGCAGAACGAGCGAGCTTGATTGTGCGCCGCCATACAGACAGGGTGTGATAGATAGATAATGTCATACAGACAGGGTGTGATAGATAGATAATGTCATACAGACAGGGTGTGATAGATAGATAATGTCATACAGACAGGGTGTGATAGATAGATAATGTCACATTGTGCGCCGCCATACAGACAGGGTGTGATAGATAGATAATGTCATACAGACAGGGTGTGATAGATAGATAATGTCACACAGTGCGCCGCCATACAGACAGGGTGTGATAGATAGATAATGTCACATTGTGTACAGTAGACTTAGCACCGGCCTCATTAGCAAGGCAAGCCAGCAGCCAGCCATACCGAGCAGCCTCCGGCCACTAGCCCTTAATGCGTGTGGTCTGGTGAGCTCCATAGCTTCATCATACACTCAATGGCAACTGCACTTGACTTTTCAAAGTTTACTTATGCTATAGACCGAGCTACGTACTGCATTTTCAATTTGAACTTGCACGAGAATGTTAATCTGTAAGGCAGTTTTCCGTTTTTGGGAAATGCAATGTTTTGTGATGATCCTGAATTTAGTGACGCCGGCACAGCAAAGACGTGTTGTGATTAAGTGATGAACGATGAGGGTTGTTATGTTATACGTTTGCGCGCGCGCGCGTGTGTGTGTGTGTGTGTGTGTGTGTGTGTGTGTATGTGTGTGTCACAGTGTGTGTGTGTGTGTGTGTGGGTGTGTGTGTGTGTGTGTGTGTGTGTGTGTGTGTGTGTGTGAAGGATTACAGGGTGTAATCCGTGAGTACTTGATCTAGAGCTTGCAGTACACATGAAGGGGGATGAGGCACTGAAAGGTCTGCACGTAAGTTGACATGGAAGATCGGAAAAATGTCCACCACTAACCCTCCACCACTAACCCTCCACCACTAACCCTCCACCACTAACCCGCCACCACTAACCCTCCACCACTAACCCTCCACCACTAACCCCCCACCACTAACCCGCCACCACTAACCCTCCACCACTAACCCTCCACCACTAACCCGCCACCACTAACCCTCCACCACTAACCCTCCACCACTAACCCCCCACCACTAACCCGCCACCACTAACCCTCCACCACTAACCCTCCACCACTAACCCTCCACCACTAACCCGCCACCGGGATTTGAACACTCCACCTTCCGCATCGGAGGCCGACGTCTTACCCACTAAGCCATTCGTGTTTTTGACACACCTCTTGCTTACTTATAAAGTTATAGTTTCTGGCCTCTGACGCCGGGTGCACGTGGTGACAGTAGACAGTGCTGACCTTGACCTACAACACAGACATGTACAGGGCGAGATGGAGAACTGGACTGTCAGTGAAAAAAACCAAATAATGTATTTGTCTCCAGATTAACAAATAAAGGCAGAGACCGTCCCGTTAACTGGCCAGGTTAACAAATAAAGGCAGAGACCGTCCCGTTAACTGGCCAGGTTAACAAATAAAGGCAGAGACCGTCCCGTTAACTGGCCAGATTAACAAATAAAGGCAGAGACCGTCCCGTTAACTGGCCAGATTAACAAATAAAGGCAGAGACCGTCCCGTTAACTGGCCAGATTAACAAATAAAGGCAGAGACCGTCCCGTTAACTGGCCAGATTAACAAATAAAGGCAGAGACCGTCCCGTTAACTGGCCAGATTAACAAATAAAGGCAGAGACCGTCCCGTTAACTGGCCAGGTTAACAAATAAAGGCAGAGACCGTCCCGTTAACTGGCCAGGTTAACAAATAAAGGCAGAGACCGTCCCGTTAACTGGCCAGGTTAACAAATAAAGGCAGAGACCGTCCCGTTAACTGGCCAGGTTAACAAATAAAGGCAGAGACCGTCCCGTTAACTGGCCAGATTAACAAATAAAGGCAGAGACCGTCCCGTTAACTGGCCAGATTAACAAATAAAGGCAGAGACCGTCCCGTTAACTGGCCAGGTTAACAAATAAAGGCAGAGACCGTCCCGTTAACTGGCCAGGTTAACAAATAAAGGCAGAGACCGTCCCGTTAACTGGCCAGATTAACAAATAAAGGCAGAGACCGTCCCGTTAACTGGCCAGGTTAACAAATAAAGGCAGAGACCGTCCCGTTAACTGGCCAGGTTAACAAATAAAGGCAGAGACCGTCCCGTTAACTGGCCAGGTTAACAAATAAAGGCAGAGACCGTCCCGTTAACTGGCCAGGTTAACAAATAAAGGCAGAGACCGTCCCGTTAACTGGCCAGGTTAACAAATAAAGGCAGAGACCGTCCCGTTAACTGGCCAGGTTAACAAATAAAGGCAGAGACCGTCCCGTTAACTGGCCAGATTAACAAATAAAGGCAGAGACCGTCCCGTTAACTGGCCAGGTTAACAAATAAAGGCAGAGACCGTCCCGTTAACTGGCCAGGTTAACAAATAAAGGCAGAGACCGTCCCGTTAACTGGCCAGGTTAACAAATAAAGGCAGAGACCGTCCCGTTAACTGGCCAGGTTAACAAATAAAGGCAGAGACCGTCCCGTTAACTGGCCAGGTTAACAAATAAAGGCAGAGACCGTCCCGTTAACTGGCCAGATTAACAAATAAAGGCAGAGACCGTCCCGTTAACTGGCCAGGTTAACAAATAAAGGCAGAGACCGTCCCGTTAACTGGCCAGGTTAACAAATAAAGGCAGAGACCGTCCCGTTAACTGGCCAGGTTAACAAATAAAGGCAGAGACCGTCCCGTTAACTGGCCAGGTTAACAAATAAAGGCAGAGACCGTCCCGTTAACTGGCCAGATTAACAAATAAAGGCAGAGACCGTCCCGTTAACTGGCCAGGTTAACAAATAAAGGCAGAGACCGTCCCGTTAACTGGCCAGGTTAACAAATAAAGGCAGAGACCGTCCCGTTAACTGGCCAGGCTTTCCCATGGGCTTAGACCAAGACCCTGATTGCTTAGACCAAGACCCTGATTGCTTAGACCAAGACCCTGATTGCTTAGACCAAGACCCTGATTGCTTAGACCAAGACCCTGATTGCTTAGACCAAAACCCTGATTGCTTAGACCAAGACCCTGATTGCTTAGACCAAGACCCTGATTGCTTAGACCAAGACCCTGATTGCTTAGACCAAGACCCTGATTGCTTAGACCAAGACCCTGATTGCTTAGACCAAGACCCTGATTGCTTAGACCAAGACCCTGATTGCGTCGTGTTTAGACCAAGACCCTGATTGCTTAGACCAAGACCCTGATTGCTTAGACCAAGACCCTGATTGCTTAGACCAAGACCCTGATTGCTTAGACCAAGACCCTGATTGCTTAGACCAAGACCCTGATTGCGTCGTGTTTAGACCAAGACCCTGATTGCTTAGACCAAGACCCTGATTGCTTAGACCAAGACCCTGATTGCTTAGACCAAGACCCTGATTGCTTAGACCAAGACCCTGATTGCTTAGACCAAGACCCTGATTGCGTCGTGTGCGCTGGATGCAGCTGATGAATTAATTGCCCTGATTGACAGGTTGCATTTCAGATATGAATTAATCCAAACTGAACACATCTCACTCCCTACAGAAGGATC
>NC_090249.1:63590059-63625059 GCF_037325665.1 Littorina saxatilis | reverse complement strand
CATTGCGCTGTTACACTGGTCTACAATCACTTGGACCAAAGGCTTCATTGCGCTGTTACACTGGTCTACATTCACTTGGACCAAAGGCTTCATTGCGCCGTTACACTGGTCTACAATCACTGGACCTAAGGCTTCATTGCGCTGTTACACTGGTCTACAATCACTTGGACCAAAGGCTTCATTGCGCTGTTACACTGGTCAACAATCACTTGGACCAAAGGCTTCATTGCGCTGTTACACTGGTCTACAATCACTGGACCAAAGGCTTCATTGCGCTGTTACACTGGTCTACAATCACTTGGACCAAAGGCTTCAATGCGCTGTTACAGTGGTCTACAATCACTGGACCAAAGGCTTCATTGCGCTGTTACACTGGTCTACAATCACTTGGACCAAAGGCTTCATTGCGCTGTTACACTGGTCTACAATCACTTGGACCAAAGGCTTCATTGCGCCGTTACACTGGTCTACAATCACTGGACCAAAGGCTTCATTGCGCTGTTACACTGGTCTGATACCTACGAAGGGTGTGAGACACGACGCCTTGAGGTGTACGATGTGAGACGAAGACCCACAGTGCTAATGTCCGCCACAGAACTGTAAGGACAAGTCATAATTAACAAGCAGTAAGTGGGGTTATCTTCCCCAAACACATGTTCATGAACGCCGACCTGCACTTATTTGCAAACCCAAAGCCTTCATTAGGGGACAGCAAGCAGTAGTATTCTCTATGTAGCTTATCATGCTTGTCATTGACAGCTCCTTTATGAGGGCGGAATCAACCACGAACAACCGAGACTGATATCCTGAATCTGACAAATTATTGTGTACGGCTGACTCCCGCTGAAACCACTGTCCAACCCTGACGCGTCAGATGATGGCGAAGTTAAATGAAGCTGTTGTATCAGGAACACACACACAGACTGCTTACTGAAACCACTGTCCAACCCTGACGCGTCAGATGATGGCGAAGTTAAATGAAGCTGTTGTATCAGGAACACACACAGACTGCTTACTGAAACCACTGTCCAACCCTGACGCGTCAGATGATGGCGAAGTTAAATGAAGCTGTTGTATCAGGAACACACACAGACTGCTTACTGAAACCACTGTCCAACCCTGACGCGTCAGATGATGGCGAAGTTAAATGAAGCTGTTGTATCAGGAACACACACAGACTGCTTACTGAAACCACTGTCCAACCCTGACGCGTCAGATGATGGCGAAGTTAAATGAAGCTGTTGTATCAGGAACACACACAGACTGCTTACTGAAACCACTGTCCAACCCTGACGCGTCAGATGATGGCGAAGTTAAATGAAGCTGTTGTATCAGGAACACACACAGACTGCTTACTGAAACCACTGTCCAACCCTGACGCGTCAGATGATGGCGAAGTTAAATGAAGCTGTTGTATCAGGAACACACACAGACTGCTTACTGAAACCACTGTCCAACCCTGACGCGTCAGATGATGGCGAAGTTAAATGAAGCTGTTGTATCAGGAACACACACAGACTGCTTACTGAAACCACTGTCCAACCCTGACGCGTCAGATGATGGCGAAGTTAAATGAAGCTGTTGTATCAGGAACACACACAGACTGCTTACTGAAACCACTGTCCAACCCTGACGCGTCAGATGATGGCGAAGTTAAATGAAGCTGTTGTATCAGGAACACACACAGACTGCTTACTGAAACCACTGTCCAACCCTGACGCGTCAGATGATGGCGAAGTTAAATGAAGCTGTTGTATCAGGAACACACACAGACTGCTTACTGAAACCACTGTCCAACCCTGACGCGTCAGATGATGGCGAAGTTAAATGAAGCTGTTGTATCAGGAACACACACAGACTGCTTACTGAAACCACTGTCCAACCCTGACGCGTCAGATGATGGCGAAGTTAAATGAAGCTGTTGTATCAGGAACACACACAGACTGCTTACTGAAACCACTGTCCAACCCTGACGCGTCAGATGATGGCGAAGTTAAATGAAGCTGTTGTATCAGGAACACACACACAGACTGCTTACTGAAACCACTGTCCAACCCTGACGCGTCAGATGATGGCGAAGTTAAATGAAGCTGTTGTATCAGGAACACACACACAGACTGCTTACTGAAACCACTGTCCAACCCTGACGCGTCAGATGATGGCGAAGTTAAATGAAGCTGTTGTATCAGGAACACACACAGACTGCTTACTGAAACCACTGTCCAACCCTGACGCGTCAGATGATGGCGAAGTTAAATGAAGCTGTTGTATCAGGAACACACACAGACTGCTTACTGAAACCACTGTCCAACCCTGACGCGTCAGATGATGGCGAAGTTAAATGAAGCTGTTGTATCAGGAACACACACACAGACTGCTTACTGAAACCACTGTCCAACCCTGACGCGTCAGATGATGGCGAAGTTAAATGAAGCTGTTGTATCAGGAACACACACAGACTGCTTACTGAAACCACTGTCCAACCCTGACGCGTCAGATGATGGCGAAGTTAAATGAAGCTGTTGTATCAGGAACACACACAGACTGCTTACTGAAACCACTGTCCAACCCTGACGCGTCAGATGATGGCGAAGTTAAATGAAGCTGTTGTATCAGGAACACACACAGACTGCTTACTGAAACCACTGTCCAACCCTGACGCGTCAGATGATGGCGAAGTTAAATGAAGCTGTTGTATCAGGAACACACACACAGACTGCTTACTGAAACCACTGTCCAACCCTGACGCGTCAGATGATGGCGAAGTTAAATGAAGCTGTTGTATCAGGAACACACACAGACTGCTTACTGAAACCACTGTCCAACCCTGACGCGTCAGATGATGGCGAAGTTAAATGAAGCTGTTGTATCAGGAACACACACACAGACTGCTTACTGAAACCACTGTCCAACCCTGACGCGTCAGATGATGGCGAAGTTAAATGAAGCTGTTGTATCAGGAACACACACAGACTGCTTACTGAAACCACTGTCCAACCCTGACGCGTCAGATGATGGCGAAGTTAAATGAAGCTGTTGTATCAGGAACACACACAGACTGCTTACTGAAACCACTGTCCAACCCTGACGCGTCAGATGATGGCGAAGTTAAATGAAGCTGTTGTATCAGGAACACACACAGACTGCTTACTGAAACCACTGTCCAACCCTGACGCGTCAGATGATGGCGAAGTTAAATGAAGCTGTTGTATCAGGAACACACACAGACTGCTTACTGAAACCACTGTCCAACCCTGACGCGTCAGATGATGGCGAAGTTAAATGAAGCTGTTGTATCAGGAACACACACAGACTGCTTACTGAAACCACTGTCCAACCCTGACGCGTCAGATGATGGCGAAGTTAAATGAAGCTGTTGTATCAGGAACACACACAGACTGCTTACTGAAACCACTGTCCAACCCTGACGCGTCAGATGATGGCGAAGTTAAATGAAGCTGTTGTATCAGGAACACACACACAGACTGCTTACTGAAACCACTGTCCAACCCTGACGCGTCAGATGATGGCGAAGTTAAATGAAGCTGTTGTATCAGGAACACACACACAGACTGCTTACTGAAACCACTGTCCAACCCTGACGCGTCAGATGATGGCGAAGTTAAATGAAGCTGTTGTATCAGGAACACACACAGACTGCTTACTGAAACCACTGTCCAACCCTGACGCGTCAGATGATGGCGAAGTTAAATGAAGCTGTTGTATCAGGAACACACACACAGACTGCTTACTGAAACCACTGTCCAACCCTGACGCGTCAGATGATGGCGAAGTTAAATGAAGCTGTTGTATCAGGAACACACACAGACTGCTTACTGAAACCACTGTCCAACCCTGACGCGTCAGATGATGGCGAAGTTAAATGAAGCTGTTGTATCAGGAACACACACACAGACTGCTTACTGAAACCACTGTCCAACCCTGACGCGTCAGATGATGGCGAAGTTAAATGAAGCTGTTGTATCAGGAACACACACAGACTGCTTACTGAAACCACTGTCCAACCCTGACGCGTCAGATGATGGCGAAGTTAAATGAAGCTGTTGTATCAGGAACACACACAGACTGCTTACTGAAACCACTGTCCAACCCTGACGCGTCAGATGATGGCGAAGTTAAAGGAAGCTGTTGTATCAGGAACACACACAGACTGCTTACTGAAACCACTGTCCAACCCTGACGCGTCAGATGATGGCGAAGTTAAATGAAGCTGTTGTATCAGGAACACACACAGACTGCTTACTGAAACCACTGTCCAACCCTGACGCGTCAGATGATGGCGAAGTTAAATGAAGCTGTTGTATCAGGAACACACACACAGACTGCTTACTGAAACCACTGTCCAACCCTGACGCGTCAGATGATGGCGAAGTTAAATGAAGCTGTTGTATCAGGAACACACACAGACTGCTTACTGAAACCACTGTCCAACCCTGACGCGTCAGATGATGGCGAAGTTAAATGAAGCTGTTGTATCAGGAACACACACAGACTGCTTACTGAAACCACTGTCCAACCCTGACGCGTCAGATGATGGCGAAGTTAAATGAAGCTGTTGTATCAGGAACACACACAGACTGCTTACTGAAACCACTGTCCAACCCTGACGCGTCAGATGATGGCGAAGTTAAATGAAGCTGTTGTATCAGGAACACACACACAGACTGCTTACTGAAACCACTGTCCAACCCTGACGCGTCAGATGATGGCGAAGTTAAATGAAGCTGTTGTATCAGGAACACACACAGACTGCTTACTGAAACCACTGTCCAACCCTGACGCGTCAGATGATGGCGAAGTTAAATGAAGCTGTTGTATCAGGAACACACACAGACTGCTTACTGAAACCACTGTCCAACCCTGACGCGTCAGATGATGGCGAAGTTAAATGAAGCTGTTGTATCAGGAACACACACAGACTGCTTACTGAAACCACTGTCCAACCCTGACGCGTCAGATGATGGCGAAGTTAAATGAAGCTGTTGTATCAGGAACACACACAGACTGCTTACTGAAACCACTGTCCAACCCTGACGCGTCAGATGATGGCGAAGTTAAATGAAGCTGTTGTATCAGGAACACACACAGACTGCTTACTGAAACCACTGTCCAACCCTGACGCGTCAGATGATGGCGAAGTTAAATGAAGCTGTTGTATCAGGAACACACACACAGACTGCTTACTGAAACCACTGTCCAACCCTGACGCGTCAGATGATGGCGAAGTTAAATGAAGCTGTTGTATCAGGAACACACACACAGACTGCTTACTGAAACCACTGTCCAACCCTGACGCGTCAGATGATGGCGAAGTTAAATGAAGCTGTTGTATCACACACACAGACTGCTTACTGAAACCACTGTCCAACCCTGACGCGTCAGATGATGGCGAAGTTAAATGAAGCTGTTGTATCAGGAACACACACACAGACTGCTTACTGAAACCACTGTCCAACCCTGACGCGTCAGATGATGGCGAAGTTAAATGAAGCTGTTGTATCAGGAACACACACAGACTGCTTACTGAAACCACTGTCCAACCCTGACGCGTCAGATGATGGCGAAGTTAAATGAAGCTGTTGTATCAGGAACACACACACAGACTGCTTACTGAAACCACTGTCCAACCCTGACGCGTCAGATGATGGCGAAGTTAAATGAAGCTGTTGTATCAGGAACACACACAGACTGCTTACTGAAACCACTGTCCAACCCTGACGCGTCAGATGATGGCGAAGTTAAATGAAGCTGTTGTATCAGGAACACACACAGACTGCTTACTGAAACCACTGTCCAACCCTGACGCGTCAGATGATGGCGAAGTTAAATGAAGCTGTTGTATCAGGAACACACACAGACTGCTTACTGAAACCACTGTCCAACCCTGACGCGTCAGATGATGGCGAAGTTAAATGAAGCTGTTGTATCAGGAACACACACAGACTGCTTACTGAAACCACTGTCCAACCCTGACGCGTCAGATGATGGCGAAGTTAAATGAAGCTGTTGTATCAGGAACACACACAGACTGCTTACTGAAACCACTGTCCAACCCTGACGCGTCAGATGATGGCGAAGTTAAATGAAGCTGTTGTATCAGGAACACACACAGACTGCTTACTGAAACCACTGTCCAACCCTGACGCGTCAGATGATGGCGAAGTTAAATGAAGCTGTTGTATCAGGAACACACACAGACTGCTTACTGAAACCACTGTCCAACCCTGACGCGTCAGATGATGGCGAAGTTAAATGAAGCTGTTGTATCAGGAACACACACAGACTGCTTACTGAAACCACTGTCCAACCCTGACGCGTCAGATGATGGCGAAGTTAAATGAAGCTGTTGTATCAGGAACACACACACAGACTGCTTACTGAAACCACTGTCCAACCCTGACGCGTCAGATGATGGCGAAGTTAAATGAAGCTGTTGTATCAGGAACACACACAGACTGCTTACTGAAACCACTGTCCAACCCTGACGCGTCAGATGATGGCGAAGTTAAATGAAGCTGTTGTATCAGGAACACACACAGACTGCTTACTGAAACCACTGTCCAACCCTGACGCGTCAGATGATGGCGAAGTTAAATGAAGCTGTTGTATCAGGAACACACACAGACTGCTTACTGAAACCACTGTCCAACCCTGACGCGTCAGATGATGGCGAAGTTAAATGAAGCTGTTGTATCAGGAACACACACAGACTGCTTACTGAAACCACTGTCCAACCCTGACGCGTCAGATGATGGCGAAGTTAAATGAAGCTGTTGTATCAGGAACACACACAGACTGCTTACTGAAACCACTGTCCAACCCTGACGCGTCAGATGATGGCGAAGTTAAATGAAGCTGTTGTATCAGGAACACACACAGACTGCTTACTGAAACCACTGTCCAACCCTGACGCGTCAGATGATGGCGAAGTTAAATGAAGCTGTTGTATCAGGAACACACACAGACTGCTTACTGAAACCACTGTCCAACCCTGACGCGTCAGATGATGGCGAAGTTAAATGAAGCTGTTGTATCAGGAACACACACAGACTGCTTACTGAAACCACTGTCCAACCCTGACGCGTCAGATGATGGCGAAGTTAAATGAAGCTGTTGTATCAGGAACACACACAGACTGCTTACTGAAACCACTGTCCAACCCTGACGCGTCAGATGATGGCGAAGTTAAATGAAGCTGTTGTATCAGGAACACACACAGACTGCTTACTGAAACCACTGTCCAACCCTGACGCGTCAGATGATGGCGAAGTTAAATGAAGCTGTTGTATCAGGAACACACACAGACTGCTTACTGAAACCACTGTCCAACCCTGACGCGTCAGATGATGGCGAAGTTAAATGAAGCTGTTGTATCAGGAACACACACAGACTGCTTACTGAAACCACTGTCCAACCCTGACGCGTCAGATGATGGCGAAGTTAAATGAAGCTGTTGTATCAGGAACACACACACAGACTGCTTACTGAAACCACTGTCCAACCCTGACGCGTCAGATGATGGCGAAGTTAAATGAAGCTGTTGTATCAGGAACACACACAGACTGCTTACTGAAACCACTGTCCAACCCTGACGCGTCAGATGATGGCGAAGTTAAATGAAGCTGTTGTATCAGGAACACACACAGACTGCTTACTGAAACCACTGTCCAACCCTGACGCGTCAGATGATGGCGAAGTTAAATGAAGCTGTTGTATCAGGAACACACACAGACTGCTTACTGAAACCACTGTCCAACCCTGACGCGTCAGATGATGGCGAAGTTAAATGAAGCTGTTGTATCAGGAACACACACAGACTGCTTACTGAAACCACTGTCCAACCCTGACGCGTCAGATGATGGCGAAGTTAAATGAAGCTGTTGTATCAGGAACACACACACAGACTGCTTACTGAAACCACTGTCCAACCCTGACGCGTCAGATGATGGCGAAGTTAAATGAAGCTGTTGTATCAGGAACACACACACAGACTGCTTACTGAAACCACTGTCCAACCCTGACGCGTCAGATGATGGCGAAGTTAAATGAAGCTGTTGTATCAGGAACACACACAGACTGCTTACTGAAACCACTGTCCAACCCTGACGCGTCAGATGATGGCGAAGTTAAATGAAGCTGTTGTATCAGGAACACACACAGACTGCTTACTGAAACCACTGTCCAACCCTGACGCGTCAGATGATGGCGAAGTTAAATGAAGCTGTTGTATCAGGAACACACACACAGACTGCTTACTGAAACCACTGTCCAACCCTGACGCGTCAGATGATGGCGAAGTTAAATGAAGCTGTTGTATCAGGAACACACACAGACTGCTTACTGAAACCACTGTCCAACCCTGACGCGTCAGATGATGGCGAAGTTAAATGAAGCTGTTGTATCAGGAACACACACAGACTGCTTACTGAAACCACTGTCCAACCCTGACGCGTCAGATGATGGCGAAGTTAAATGAAGCTGTTGTATCAGGAACACACACACAGACTGCTTACTGAAACCACTGTCCAACCCTGACGCGTCAGATGATGGCGAAGTTAAATGAAGCTGTTGTATCAGGAACACACACACAGACTGCTTACTGAAACCACTGTCCAACCCTGACGCGTCAGATGATGGCGAAGTTAAATGAAGCTGTTGTATCAGGAACACACACAGACTGCTTACTGAAACCACTGTCCAACCCTGACGCGTCAGATGATGGCGAAGTTAAATGAAGCTGTTGTATCAGGAACACACACACAGACTGCTTACTGAAACCACTGTCCAACCCTGACGCGTCAGATGATGGCGAAGTTAAAGGAAGCTGTTGTATCACACACACAGACTGCTTACTGAAACCACTGTCCAACCCTGACGCGTCAGATGATGGCGAAGTTAAAGGAAGCTGTTGTATCAGGAACACACACAGACTGCTTACTGAAACCACTGTCCAACCCTGACGCGTCAGATGATGGCGAAGTTAAAGGAAGCTGTTGTATCAGGAACACACACAGACTGCTTACTGAAATGCCCAATGCCATCGAGATGATGTTTGACTATCCAACGTCGTCAACAGGGCCACAAGACTCTGGGCTTCCTGCGACGAGATGATGTTTGACTATCCAACGTCGTCAACAGGGCCACAAGACTCTGGGCTTCCTGCGACGAGATGATGTTTGACTATCCAACGTCGTCAACAGGGCCACAAGACTCTGGGCTTCCTGCGACGAGATGATGTTTGACTATCCAACGTCGTCAACAGGGCCACAAGACTCTGGGCTTCCTGCGACGAACCCTCAAGATCGGGTCCATCTCCACCAAAGAGCGAGCCTATTAAGCACTTGCCCGCCCCACCCTAGAGTACTCCAGTAGTGTTTGGGACCCTTACACCGCCAAGAACATCAACAAGATGGAAGCTGTGCAACGTAGGGCGGTCAACCGCCATCGTCAGACCTCCAGCGTCGGAGAGATGTATGAGCAGCTGCAGTGGTCCCCCTTGTCCGAACGCAGAAGGAGGGCTCGCCTCATCACTTTCTACAAGTTCCACCACGGTGAACTCACCATCAACTCCACCAGGAAACCTTCCCCCAGTCCACCCACCAGATCAACTCGCTCAACCCACGCTGAGGCTTACAAACTCCCAGCCTGCAAAACAGCATACAGACAGCAGTCTTTCTTCCCTCGCACCATTGGCGAATGGAACGCCCTCCCACCACTGGCAGTATCATCAGCCTCGGTGGAAGCCTTCAAAACCCAGGTCTGGACACCCCCCCCCCCCCGCAGTCCCCCCCCTTCCCACCCCCAAAAACCCCAGTCCCCCGCCCCCCCCCCCCCCGCTTCCCACTCCCAAAACTCTCCCTAGCCTCCAGACCCCCCCCCCCACCCACCCCTCCATGTATGCAGCAGAAATTTGATCTCATCTTTATCTACGCGAAGCATTTATGTCGATTCTATAATCTGATTTGTTGAGGCAGTACGCCGGTTTTCGTACCCAGCTTTATGTTACCCCACATTTCAGCGTACTTTGCCAATACTGCCCCAAATAGCGCGTAACAAGGTGCTGGCTACGAGAATCGGTGTAACGCATCAACAACGAACATCTCTAGTTTTGCCTTCTTCGCCTTGCCCACAAAAGTTTCGAAAGTCGATTGAATAAATAGGTATTCCGCACGGAACTGTTTTGAGCCTAGTGATAGAGAAGAGCGCTGATAACCTGGCTGTATGAGACCCACCCTGTGGATAAGATATGGATGTGATAACACTCACACGGCCTCGGGACCCCGCCATGTCGTCATTCACGTCCTTAACACGTCTTTATTGCACACCAAAGGCGATAGTGCGAGAGAAGATGTACGTTAAAACATACACAGGCTAGTCAGCCAGACGGACAGAGAGACACACAGACGGACAGAGACACACAGACGGACAGAGACACACAGACGGACACACACACACACACACACACGGACAGGGACACACACACACACACACACACAAACACACACACACACACACACACAGACACACAAACACACACAAACACACACACAGTGACACACACACAAACACACCCACACACACAAACACACACACAAACACACACACACACACACACACACACAAACACACACACAAACACACACACACACACACACAAACACACACACACACAAACACACACACACACACACACACACACCAGTTGACCTCTACCTACACCGTGTGTCTCCCCAGGAGAAGTTCTACCCTCTGTGCTGTCATGTAGCGAGCAAATACAGCCAGCTCCCACCGTGCACCGCGCTAATTATAGCTTCCTTCAACAAACACACATTATCGAAATCTAAACCCTCGCTGGGCCAAAGCAGAGTCACAATCACAAAGCAGAGTCACAATCACAAAGCGAACCGGGCCAGATCAGCTTGGCAAAGTTGAACACTTGCTACAATAAATCAATGTCGGTTCAATTTATCACGTTACACACAGAATGCCTGGCGCTGCGTTTAAAGGCACACTCAGCTTCACGTAAACCATCAGTTTGTGTAAACCATCAGTTTGTGTAAACCATCAGTTTGTGTAAACCATCAGTTTGTGTAAACCATTTGAGGCAGACTGGGGCTTTAAAGGAGGGATCTCAACTTTTGTGGACTAAATAACAAGCTTTGAAACACGCAGACCAGATTTGTTTGTGGACTAAATAACAAGCTTTGAAACACGCAGACCAGATTTGTTTGTGGACTAAATAACAAGCTTTGAAACACGCACACCAGATTTGTTTGTTGCTGAAGACAGCGTCCTCACCGTGTGAGCAATTAGGTGCATGGCTACAGATGTATCTATGGCTACAGATGTATCTATGGTTACAGATGTAGATATGGCTACAGATGTATCTATGGTTACAGATGTATCTATGGCGACAGATGTATCTATGGCGACAGATGTATCTATGGCTACAGATAGAAGAGGCTTCCACCAGGACACAACCCCTCGCTGACCAGCCTGACTGACGTTGTGCACAGCAACGTTTCGCTGTATATCAAAGTTATGTATGTTGCATGATGTACGCTTACTGCATGGGGACTTCAAGTAGGCCCTAAGTAAGAATCACATCGAAATCGTGAGTGAAAATGGTGTGTGGTAAAGACGCTTTAATCCAGGGGTGCACAAAGTCAGGAGTTAGTGAGCTAACAATTAAGGTTGCAGGTGAAGTGGATCGACAGTCTGACTTGGGCCTTACCTTGCACACTGAAAGGATCAAAGGGATCAAAGGAGATTAAAACATACACCGCTAACCCCCGGCCCTATTACAGCCATCGCAATACTTATAATCACACCTCGTCGCCAGAAGGGAAAGGTGGTGATACTGGACAGAGTTTGAAGGGCGCTTTATCAGGGGGCGACTGACTCGAATCAGGGTCTGAAGGGCGCTTTATCAGGGGGCGACTGACTCGAATCAGGGTCTGAAGGGCGCTTTATCAGGGGGCGACTGACTCGAATCAGGGTCTGAAGGGCGCTTTATCAGGGGGCGACTGACTCGAATCAGGGTCTGAAGGGCGCTTTATCAGGGGGCGACTGACTCGAATCAGGGTCTGAAGGGCGCTTTATCAGGGGGCGACTGACTCGAATCAGGGTCTGAAGGGCGCTTTATCAGGGGGCGACTGACTCGAATCAGGGTCTGAAGGGCGCTTTATCAGGGGGCGACTGACTCGAATCAGGGTCTGAAGGGCGCTTTATCAGGGGGCGACTGACTCGAATCAGGGTCTGAAGGGCGCTTTATCAGGGGGCGACTGACTCGAATCAGGGTCTGAAGGGCGCTTTATCAGGGGGCGACTGACTCGAATCAGGGTCTGAAGGGCGCTTTATCAGGGGGCGACTGACTCGAATCAGGGTCTGAAGGGCGCTTTATCAGGGGGCGACTGACTCGAATCAGGGTCTGAAGGGCGCTTTATCAGGGGGCGACTGACTCGAATCAGGGTCTGAAGGGCGCTTTATCAGGGGGCGACTGACTCGAATCAGGGTCTGAAGGGCGCTTTATCAGGGGGCGACTGACTCGAATCAGGGTCTGAAGGGCGCTTTATCAGGGGGCGACTGACTCGAATCAGGGTCTGAAGGGCGCTTTATCAGGGGGCGACTGACTCGAATCAGGGTCTGAAGGGCGCTTTATCAGGGGGCGACTGACTCGAATCAGGGTCTGAAGGGCGCTTTATCAGGGGGCGACTGACTCGAATCAGGGTCTGAAGGGCGCTTTATCAGGGGGCGACTGACTCGAATCAGGGTCTGAAGGGCGCTTTATCAGGGGGCGACTGACTCGAATCAGGGTCTGAAGGGCGCTTTATCAGGGGGCGACTGACTCGAATCAGGGTCTGAAGGGCGCTTTATCAGGGGGCGACTGACTCGAATCAGGGTCTGAAGGGCGCTTTATCAGGGGGCGACTGACTCGAATCAGGGTCTGAAGGGCGCTTTATCAGGGGGCGACTGACTCGAATCAGGGTCTGAAGGGCGCTTTATCAGGGGGCGACTGACTCGAATCAGGGTCTGAAGGGCGCTTTATCAGGGGGCGACTGACTCGAATCAGGGTCTGAAGGGCGCTTTATCAGGGGGCGACTGACTCGAATCAGGGTCTGAAGGGCGCTTTATCAGGGGGCGACTGACTCGAATCAGGGTCTGAAGGGCGCTTTATCAGGGGGCGACTGACTCAGGGTCTGAAGGTTTTTCTTCCGCAAGGACAAGGAAAACAAATTTAACACATTTGTGTGTGTGTGTGTGTGTGTGTGTGTGTGTGTGTGTGTGTGTGTGTGTGTGTGTGTGTGTGTGTGTGTGTGTGTGTGTGTGTGTGTGTGTGTGTGTGTGTGTGTGTGTGTGTGTGTGTGTGTGTGTGTGTGTGTGTGTGTAGGTGGTTTTACCGACAAATGGGGACGATTGTCACTGGAGAGCAGTCAAATGGGGACGCTTCCGACAAACGGGGACGTCCCCATTTGTCGGCCCGTGCGACCCCATTTGACTGGATTTGAGCAGATTGAGCGACCCCATTTGACTGCTTCCTAGCATCCCTGTGGACAAACGGACTGGATTTTCACACAGATTCATACACATATTTTAGCTCTGCACTTTTTGGTCTGCTCAACTAAACCATGTGATTTTTATCATGTGACTTCAAATGACTTTACAGTAACTGCTTTCATCAGAATTCAGTTTCTATTCAAATGCAGTCAAACTAAAACATTTATTTGAATTAAAAAAAAACAAAAGTTATTGCATTTAATATATTTTATTCAGAATATTTTGAAAGAGTTCTGATTATTTGATCACGGTTTTTTTTTGTATTAAAACAAAAACAAACACAGAAACATATACATTCCTGTAAAAAAAAAAATGATTACAATTATTTTGTTATGAGATTTATTTTAGGTTAATTCGAAGTGTTGTGTCTTTGTCATTTGTTGGTTTGTGCAGTGCAGTTGTTTTGTCAGTTATTCTTCTCTTCATTTGTTCTATCGTCTTTCTTCTTCTTTTTTGTGTGTGTATTTTTGTGTTTTTGTGCCTGAAGAAGACCCATAGGTCGAAACGTCGCTGTTATTCGTTCCGTGTTCGTCATTTTAACGTGAGTACATTGCTTTTTGGTCTCTTTATTGTTCCCTCTCACGTCCAGTCGCCATTGTTTAATACATGTTTTAATGTGTTTTGTATAATCCGGAAGCAGGAGTTTAAAACCTATGTATATATTAAGGGAAAAGTCTGGGTTGTGGCACTCGATCACTAGGTGGGGCACTGCCCTTCGCTCCCTGTTACCCGAGTTCCAATCCTCGTGGTAAGGCGTCCGCCCCGTGATCGGGAGGTCGTGGGTTCGAACCCCGGCCGGGTCATACCTAAGACTTTAAAATTGGCAATCTAGTGGCTGCTCCGCCTGGCGTCTGGCATTATGGGGTTAGTGCTAGGACTGGTTGGTCAGGTGTCAGAATAATGTGACTGGGTGAGACATGAAGCCTGTGCTGCGACTTCTGTCTTGTGTGTGGCGCATGTTATATGTCAAAAGCAGCACCGCCCTGATATGGCCCTTCGTGGTCGGCTGGGCGTTAAGCAAACAAACAAACAAACCCGAGTGCCAACAACAATAGGATGAGCATCAGAAGCGAAGATAAAGAGGGAATTTTTTTCTCTGCGCGCGCGCCAGCAAGCAGGATGTCTCAGAACTGAAGCGGTAATAGTATGATCTAATTACAGGCGATGGGTTTATGGGTCACGTGATTATATATATGAAGTCTTCTATCGCGCGCGTATCTCCAGACTCGGACTCAAGGCGCAGGAATCTATTTATGCCGTGTGAGATGGAATTTTTTACACAATACATCATGCATTCACATCGACCAGCAGATCGCAGCCATTTCGGCGCATATCCTACTTTTCACGGCCTATTATTCCAAGTCACACGGGTATTTTGGTGGACATTGTTTTATCTATGCCTATACAATTTTGCCAGGAAAGACCCTTTTGTCAATCGTGGGATCTTTAACGTGCACACCCCAATGTAGTGTACACGAAGGGACCTCGGTTTTTCGTCTCATCCGAAAGACTAGCACTTGAACCCACCACCTAGGTTAGGAAAGGGGGGAGAAAATTGCTAACGCCCTGACCCAGGGTCGAACTCGCAACCTCTCGCTTCCGAGCGCAAGTGCGTTACCACTCGGCCACCCAGTCCACGTGATGTGGGGGCGGAGCCAAACATTGGTTGATACTTACTGTGTTGACATTAGTTCATTGGCCCCGCCCCAACATCATATGACTTACTAATCCATGGGCTATCATTGGTTCATGTTTTTGGCGCTAAACTATCTGACAGGTAAAGAACTATTTTGATGTGACACGTTATTACTTGGTGCAAATACGCGCAGTGTTTAAAACCACTTGGCGGACAGAACTGTGCATTCTCACAATTCGACACTTACTACATCCATAATAACCACACCGTTGATCAATCGCTGAGAAATGGCACAAATGACAGTTGGGGAAAACATTCAGAAGTTGGAATGATCTTACTGAACGGCTGGCAGACTTTTCCAGAAAGAACGATTTGGTGTACGTGGTCAAATACAGTCGTGCTGTTCAACTTGCGAACAAGAATTCAAAACAGCCCTTTCCAGACGAACTGAAGTATGCATACGCAAAACTTGTGTGCAAGTACTCAGGAAAAGGACGACTCACAGGCCGAGGTGCGAAGAGGAGCAATGGGTAAGCGGATTAATATTTAGTTGCTATACTTCTTATGCGTTCTTGTCACAGATAGTAACTCGTATTAATGTTTAATTTTAATATTATTTTTTATTTTTTTTTAGGTTTACAATGTTTCAACATTCATTCCAGTATCGACTGACATTTTAACGAGTGCGGAAAGTCTGTCTGTCTGTCTGTCTGTCTGTCTGTCTGTCTGTCTGTCTGTCTGTCTCTGTCTCTCTCTCTCTCTCTCTCTCTCTCTCTCTCTCTCTCTCTCTCTCTCTCTCTCTCTCTCTCTCTCTCTCTCTCTCTGCGCGCACTTCTTCTTCTTCTTCTTTGTCGGACAGATTTTTCACACAAATGACCAGGAAACCAGATTACGTAAGCCGTGTCAGCTGTACCCTTTGTAAAAGTCAGCGTAGCTCGAGAACGGCATTGAAATATTTTCGGTGTTCTTTACCTTGCCCAAGAAGCACACACTCGAGTCAAGGACGTCGTAAAATGGCCCTCGGTCAAGTTTTCACCGAGAACCATTTTATGATGTCCTTAACAATTATGTGTTAGTCGGCTTAGAATATGCGGGCAGGTTTCAAAGTTTTGATCCATTCGATTATCTCAACAGACATCCTTTGATTGTAAAGTTGAATGCGGGCACATGATGGTTGAAAATACTTAACTTGAAAGTTTCCCGCTGTGGTAGATTTTTATGGTGGTTGTCACACAGGCAGCAACGGCTTTACTGGTCGGACCCAGTTGTGCGTTACCTCGCTTTTGCCTTTAATGACTGACTGACTGGCTGACTTTGGGGATTAACGTCCTCTGAGGTAACTAGGATCTATTTGGGAACATTTACCGTGATACTGTAAGAGGAGCAAGAAAAGAAAAGAAAAATGATGATGATGATGATGATGATGATGATGATGATGATGATGATGATGATGATGATGATGATGATAGAAAGAGAGAAAGAAAGAGAATAGTGAGATAGAGGGGAGAGAGAGAAAAAGAGAGAGGGGGAGAGAGAGGGAGAGAGGGAGAGAGAGAGAGGGGGAGAGAGAGAGAGAGAGAGGAGAGAGAGAGAGAGAGAGAGAGAGAGAGAGAGAGAGAGAGAGAGAGAGAGAGAGAGAGAGAGAGAGAGAGAGAGAGAGAGAGAGAGAGAGAGAGAGAGAGAGAGAGAGAGAGATTTAGAACCGACTCCAGACGATGGGAAATGCTGTAAAGATACATTTGACGTAAAGCGAGTGACGCAATTTCACTAGATTTTTTCGAACTTTGATCATTTAGATTCCAAGTGAGCGGGTCGGCATTGCACACTCAGAGGATGGGCGGTGCTTTGCTATTCCGTGAAGCACCCACCGACAAAACTAGCTTTTCTGTACTTTTTTTTTTAGATAAAGAGAGTATTATCTCGCAGCATTTGAAGTGTCATTCTTTAGAATAAATCACGTTGGTATTGTTGATTTAAATTTGTACTTTGTCTTGTCAATGTTTTGCTTGATAAACAAAAAGGGTCCCTGCTTGAACGTTATAACATTTAGAGGGTCACCTAGAATCCGTCCTGATTGGTCAAAAAGCCATATGAGGCACTGAACTGGTACTAAAATAAAATAATGTGCTGACAAATTTAAGCTTCTTTTTTAATACAGTAACAGGATAGATTTCTCCCCCGAAAACTACAGAAAATTGGCCATTTTGACCTCCATAATGTAACATCTTACAAGTAAGTGTAGTTGGACCTGTCTTTAACGACAGTTTGAAACGAGTTGTTATCGCAATTAAAGAAAGCCGCCGTTGGCTACTCGGGTGGTGTCTTATCGCTTTCAAGAGTATGTCAAGAGGTGTGTATGGGGTGCGCTCAAGCGCAGAAGACAACGTGATTGCATTCGGCTAACTCAGAGCCGTCCCGCCCGGCTGGTACGTTTAGCAGTCGGTATAACGAGATGGTAGTGTATGAATTTTATTTATTGGTGATGTAGAGATAGTACAATGTCATTAAAAAAAATAAATTCAAAACAAACATGAGTTTAAAGGTTGTGAAAGACAGGTTGTGAACGTTAGTTTGACCGAAACTGGCAGCCGCAAACACATAATAACAAACAATCAATATTATGATAGATTCTGGATAAATAATGTATTATAATGTGCATCTTGTAGGTGATTGTGCTTTTAATAATTTTCAGATTTGTTTTCCCTGTTAATGCTGATGCCACAGTACTAGTTGATTTTTATAGGGAGAAAATGGTTTTGTTTTAAAATGTTCATTATGTACATTGCTTTGTAATTTTGTTAACACATTAATTTTGTGAAACGCCCAGAACCATGTCAGGATTTGCAATACATAACAAAACTTTATTATTGTTTTATCTTTTTATATTTAGTCAAGTTTTGACTAAATATTTTAACATCGAGGGGGAATCGAAACGAGGGTCGTGGTGTATGTGCGTGTGTGCATGTGTGTGTGTGTGTAGAGCGATTCAGACTAAACTACTGGACCGATCTTTATGAAATTTGACATGAGAGTTCCTGGGTATGAAATCCCCGAACGTTGTTTTCATTTTTTTGATAAATGTCTCTGATGACGTCATATCCGGCTTTTTGTGAAAGTTGAGGCGGCACTGTCACGCCCTCATTTTTCAACCAAATTGGTTGACATTTTGGTCAAGTAATGTTCGACCAAGCCCGGACTTCGGTATTGCATTTCAGCTTGGTGGCTTAAAAATTAATTAATGACTTTGGTCATTAAAAATCGGAAAATTGTAAAAAAAATAAAAATGTATAAAACGATCCAAATTAACGTTCATCTTATTCTCCATCATTTGCTGATTCCAAAAACATATAAATATGTTATATTCGGATTAAAAACAAGCTCTGAAAAATAAATATATAAAAATTATTATCAAAATTAAATTGTCCAAATCAAATTAAAAATACTTTCATCTTATTCCTTGTCGGTTCCTGATTCCAAAAACATATAGATATGATATGTTTGGATTAAAAACACGCTCAGAAAGTTAAAACAAAGAGAGGTACAGAAAAGCGTGCTATCTTTCTTAGCGCAACTACTACCCCGCTCTTCTTGTCAATTTCACTGCCTTTGCCATGAGCGGTGGACTGACGATGCTACGAGTATACGGTCTTGCTGAAAAATGGCATTGCGTTTAGTTTCATTCTGTGAGTTCGACAGCTACTTGACTAAATATTGTATTTTCGCCTTACGCGACTTGTTTATGATTACTATTACCATTATCAGTATATAAGAGGGACCACGGTTATACCGAAACTGCAATTTAAACAAAATTAATGTTGAAGAAATCAAAAATACATCGAACACATTTCACGCTTTGATTTAACTTATGTTTCCAGCTCGTCACAGACACAGCCTAAGTGCGAAGGCCTGTCTTGACGCAGAAACGCTTTTGGTGTTCTAGTCGCTTCACACTTTAAGTCAAGTGTCATTCAGTCCGTCTCTCACAATATCACACCTATCCGCGAAAATAGGCAATAGGCCATGATGGGCCATATGTCAGGGAACAGAAGTAGCTCGCTGACTGTCTGATTTTTTTCCCGAGATTTTATTACCTCTCTGGGCCATAAGATGTGGACTACCTTGGGATGGGACAATAAAGTAATGAGAGAGAAAAATCTAATATATTCCTTGACTTTGGGGTAGCGCGACTCTGTTGTGGGAGAAATAGGCCCTGTCGGAGAACAGAAGTAGCTCGCTGAGTGTCTGATTTTTTCCGAGCTTTTATTACCTCTCTGGGCCATACGATGTGGACTACCTTGTGGTTTGTTTGTTGTTTGTTACGTGTAAGGATTACCCACATGACAAGCAAACAATACATAATTCGTTTGATCTTATCGAGGTTATCGTTCCGAATAAGTTGTTGTATATACTGTAAACATTCCACTTTTAAACACATTTTTAAAACACCTGTTGTGAACACTGAATGAATTACTCTTTTACAAAAATAACACATGAATAACACACACTAAATAATGTTTACCATTTGTGCTACTTTTACCAGTTGAATTAAACAAACTTCACCAACAAAGTATTGCGACAAATTACGCACCCGAATTAAGGCATTAATTCCCATGTCATTTTGTTCAATTTGTCTATGCTACTACCCGTAGTACATGTAGTATGTAGTCAAAATAGTCGGAAAGTTTCAAAGCAAACTAACAAGTCCTTGCTGACATACAGCGCTTTTTCGCATAATGCCCCTCGTAATTAACGCAAAAAACTCCCGTTTTTGACCGCACATACGATCGACACCTGCATCAGAAGGAATAGCATAGAACACAAAATATGCGAGCGTGTGAATCCGTGATTTGTAAAAATGTAAAACAATCGCCCCGCGATTTACAAATCACGTAAATGCGCCGGATATTTTCTTGTCATCTCCAAAGTCAAGGGATCTATTAAATGTTTTCAATAAGGAATCAGAAAGGCCATATACATTCCGCTCCGCGCATATCTATTAAAATCCTTCGGCAACAAATTATTGCGACAAATTACGCACCCAAATTAAGGCATTAATTCCTATGTCATTTCGTTCAATTTGTCTATGTACTACCCGTAGTAGCTTACATGTAGTATGTAGGCAAAATATTCGGAAAGTTTCAAAGCAAACTAACAAGTCCTTGCTGACATACAGCACTTTTTGGCATAATGCCCTTAGTAATTGACGCAAAAACTCCTGTTTTTGATCGTAAATGCGATCGACACCTGCATCAGAAGGAATCCCGTCGCGATATAACCTTCGTGGTTGAAAACGACGTTAAACACCAAATAAAGAAAGAATCAGAAGGAATAGCATAGAAGACGTAATATGCGAGCGTGTTAACCCGTGATTCGTAAAAATGTAAAACAATCGCCCCGCGGTTTACAAATCACGTAAATACGCCCGATATTTTCTTGTCATCTCCAAATTAAGTCAAGGGATCTATTAAATGTTTTGATTCTTATTTCATTACTTTTTTGTCCCATCGCTGGGATATTCGGGTCAATTCCCCCCCAATGGAAGGCTAGCAGGAACAAAGTCGCGCTTCCTCCAAATCAGGGGATCTATCAGATGTTTTTATATTTAGTCAAGTTTTGACTAAATATTTTAACATCGAGGGGGAATCGAAACGAGGGTCGTGGTGTATGTGCGTGCGTGCGTGTGTGTGTGTGTGTGTGTAGAGCGATTCAGACTAAACTACTGGACCGATCTTTATGAAATTTGACATGAGAGTTCCTGGGTATGAAATCCCCGAACGTTTTTTTCATTTTTTTGATAAATGTCTTTGATGACGTCATATCCGGCTTTTCGTGAAAGTTGAGGCGGCACTGTCACGCCCTCATTTTTCAACCAAATTCGTTCAAATTTTGGTCAAGTAATCTTCGACGAAGCCCGGGGTTCGGTATTGCATTTCAGCTTGGTGGCTTAAAAATTAATTAATGACTTTGGTCATTAAAAATCGGAAAATTGTAAAAAAAAATAAAAATTTATAAAACGATCCAAATTTACGTTTATCTTATTCTCCATCATTTGCTGATTCCAAAAACATATAAATATGTTATATTCGGATTAAAAACAAGCTCTGAAAATTAAATATATAAAAATTATTATCAAAATTAAATTGTCCAAATCAATTTAAAAACACTTTCATCTTATTCCTTGTCGGTTCCTGATTCCAAAAACATATAGATATGATATGTTTGGATTAAAAACACGCTCAGAAAGTTAAAACAAAGAGAGGTACAGAAAAGCGTGCTATCCTTCTCAGCGCAACTACTACCCCGCTCTTCTTGTCAATTTCACTGCCTTTGCCATGAGCGGTGGACTGACGATGCTACGAGTATACGGTCTTGCTGAAAAATGGCATTGCGTTCAGTTTCATTCTGTGAGTTCGACAGCTACTTGACTAAATATTGTATATTCGCCTTACGCGACTTGTTTCTTCTTTACTTCATTGTCCAATCACTGGGAAATTCGGGGCGTTTCCTCCCTGTGGAAAGCTAGCAGCAACAGAGACACGCTACCTCAAAGTCAAGGGATATATTAGATTGTTGTTTTTCATTACTTTATTGTCTATTCGCTGGGAAATTCGGGTCGCTTCCTCCCAGTGAAAAGCTATCAGCAACCGAGTCGCACTACCCCAAAGTCAAGGGATATATTAGATTTTTTCTCTCTCATTACTTTATTGTCCCATCGCTGGGAAATTCGGGCGCTTCCTCGCAGAGAAAAGCTAGCAGCAACAAAGTCGCGATACCCCGAAGTCAAGGGATCTATAAGATGTTTTTGTCATTAATGTATTTTCCCGTCGCTGGGAAATTCGGGTCGCATTCTCCCAGAAGAAAGCTAGTAGCAACAGAGTTGCGCTACCCCAAAGTCAAGGGATCAATTAGATTTATTTAATTCTTTTCATTATTGTATTGTCCCATCGCTCAAAAATTCGGATTTGTTTTCTTTATGCTAAAAATCGTAATATTTTATCTATCGAGTCCAAACCACCCCCACCACCCAGCGTGGACGGCTTCACTGTGTCACAATGTGGATGCAAAGAAAGACAAAAATATCTACTGAAAGAGCACACGCCGACGACGAGCACTATCTAGTAAAACTGCAGACGGGTCACCTGCAGACTCAGCCGTGTGTGTATGTGTGTGTGTGTAATCCAGCAGCGTGCTTACAACAACAACAACAACAACAAACACAAAAAACACCTAATAAAAAATGTTTAAAAAAAACCACAATAAATACCGGTTAAGCGATATGAAACAAATCAGTCAATCTGTCGCTCGAAACAAAAATATCAACACTAAAAACCAGCCATATATAACGTAATGTGAGTAGTTTTGACAGCATCGCTGATCACCTACCTTAATTCTGTTTTCACATATTAATGTTTAAAACAAACATAAACTTTGAAAATAATTCTCTGAGAATGTTAGGACAGTTCCACTCATCTTGAACTCAGGTCAAAAGGAGTTCAGGTCATTCTCTCCCTGACAGGATGCCTTGAGATTCCTTGTCTGGCAAGGAAACCGATTTGTGTGTGTGTGTGTGCATATTTAGAGTTTTTTGTAATGTATTATTGATATAAGCAGATTCGCGATCGTCGATAATGATTTTTCATGGTGTTTTGTCATTTTAAAATTACGAAGGAATTGAAATGTAAGACAGTTTCAAGCGAGCTATTTTTCGCGGCTGTATTTACTGTGCAAACAATTCTAAATATGACAAAAGTGTCACGTGATAATCAACCGTTTGGTTTCGGCGCTCACCGGAGCAGACGATTTTTTCTGTAACCAGTTGACAGAGATGAAACCATATATTACGGTCTCCTTCCGGCAGCAGTCCCAAAATTTCGACTTGTTTTGACCTTAGAACGATGTCTTTATCATAACTGTGAAGAACAGAACGGAGATCACTGTCGAAGTCGGCCAATCTGCAATCATTTTCGTCTCGCGAACACTGATCTCAAATTTAGATCAGTGCTCGCGAAAAACATATGGGAGATAACTCTGTATTCTTTTTTTTTTAATATAGATTCGCGTAGGACTGTAGCGTCCGGTCAGAGAGACAACTGGCAATAGCCGTGGAGCGATGCTTATCAGAATGAGTTCCACTGAGTCCATCATAATCAAATATAGTGCCGAAAAATTAAAGCTTCTTTTTTTAATACAATAACAGGATAGATTGTTCCAAAACAAACTACAGAAAATTGGCCATTTTGACCTCCATAATGTAACATCTTAAAAGTAAGTGTAGTTGGACCTGTCTTTAACGACAGTTTGAAACTGTCTACCCGAGTTGTTATCGCAATTAAAGAAAGCCGCCGTTGGCTACTCGGGTGGTGTCTTATCGCTTTCAAGAGTATGTCAAGAGTATGTCAAGAGGTGTGTATGGGGTGCACTCAAGCGCAGAAGACAACGTGATTGCATTCGGCTAACTGAGAGCCGTCCCGTCCGTCTGATACGTTTAGCAGTCGGTATAGCGAGATGGTAGTGTATGAATTTTATGTATTGGTGATGTAGAGATAGTACAATGTAATTAAAAATTTTTTTTTTAAAACAAACATGATTTTAAAGGTTGTGAAAGACAGGTTGTGAACGTTAGTTTGGGCCGAAACTGGCAGCCGCAGTCCGTTTAGACATGTGATCGCAGTTGACAAGTAAGCAATATCTTAAAACATGTCGCGTAGACGAAATTAATACATTCAGTCATTCCTTCGAACTCACATTATGAAAGACAATACGAAGACAAAACTCAATACCTGTGTCGATTTCATACCTGACGGCGACCGCTATCGCGTTCACGCCACAGAAAGCCAGTATAGCGCAGTATTGTAAAGCGCTTCTTATGAAATTGTGCTTTTTCTATTGTATATTTTTTTCGAGCTTGTTTTAATCCAAACAGGACATTAAACGTTGTATGTATTTTTGACCAAAATAGGACATTTTACACAGATCGAAACAGTCAGTGTTCCTCCGAGACCGCGCTAGCGGTCGAGGTGAACGACTGTCGAGATATGTGTAAATTGTCATATTTTGGTAAAAAAATACAAATAAAATGTATGTATCTGGGTAGAATTTCTTGTAGTTTTTATGATTGAACGCACACAAACATGCACTATTTTGTAGTATCGGCTGGCCGCCTAAACAGACGTTTTGTCGGCCTCTGACGTCACATAGCTCAAAGAAGGGAAATCCAGTGTTCAATCGATACACATAGATTTGTTTATGGAATCAGAAAATGATCAAGAATAAGATTACATCTTTTTGGATCGATTCATCACATTTTATTTTTAAATACAATTTTCTGACTTTTAATGGCCAAACTCAAAAAATAATTTGCAAGCTTTAATCCTGAAATGCAATCCTGTTGTCCGGATTTTGTCGAAAGTTACTTTTACAGAATTTTAATCAAATGAATCCAAAAATGAGGGTGTGACAGTGCCACCAAAACTTGTACAAAATGCCAGATATTACGTCATCAAAGAAACGTATCCTCCAATAGTCCAGTAGTTTTCTCTGAATGGCTCTACACATACATACACACAGACCCACAGACCCACAGACACGTACTACGTAGGCCCTACACCACAACCCTAGTCACGATTCCCCATCTAAGTTAAAACATTTAGTCAAAACTTTACAATATGTTAAAAAATATATATATATATATATATTTCGTGTGGTCGTTATAGACAAAGTGGTGGACAAGCTTTCATTGGACAGGTTTGATTGCACGATCGGACTAAAGATTCAAACACACCGATTGGCTTCAAGGGAGCCCGGGTAGCTCAGGTTGTGGACTTGTGATCCTAGGGTCGCGGGTTCGAATCTCGGCCGGGGCCCAGATATGTCATAATGATATACTACAACAACAAAAGTTCATGGAAAGATAGAAACGCTTACTTGCGTTGCAACTTTCAAAACATTTAAGAGTAATTCGCAGTCGGCTGCAGGTCGAACATCATGGAAAATTACATATGAAAATCCGGACGAGGAAGTAAACTTTACCAAAACATTATTGCGAGAAATGTCGCGACAAAACTGCCGGTTGTTGTTATTTTTCTACCTCAAATGCACTCGACATCTGCATGAGTAGGAATAGCATAGAACACAAAATACGCATGCTAACTTAACAAGACAACATGTTCTAGGTAGATAATTTTTGACTTTCTTCTCTCATGTAAAAGTTGTATATCATCTATATTGTTGTATCATAACAGAATTCAGACGTTCAAACGATTTCTGAAACAGACGTGTGCTGCCTGCTACATATATCATTAAACAAATCAAGCCAGTGATGTTGAGAAGAAAAAATATCGACAACCAACTATATCACAACGACAACAATCGATAATTTTGCGCACAAAACAAAAAAAACTTTCGGGAAATAGAAGTCAAGTAAGCTGATCAACTGAAAGAAGAATGAATCTGAATACACATATTTTTTCTTCTTTACCCCTGTCTCCACCCCCTGACCTTGGTTCGGCGCGTCGTTAACAGATACTATGATTTGACACGATCGTTACCTCACAGACGACACGACTCGCCGCGTCTACCTCTCCCTGTGTGCTTCTGTAGCGGCATGTATAGGATGAAAAATATTAATTAATTTATTTTTGTTGTTGAGCAACGGTTTTTACGAACACATAGTGTTAAATAAAACCTTGAAAGAAAAATGATTGTTGTGTATGCATGAACCGCGCACAAGTTCTATCACGCCTCTTCTGAGCGGCTCCCGTTCCACCAAGGGCAACATTTTTTTCTGCCAACGATTTATTGCATGAAGAAATCAAGTTGACACCTTCTTCGAGCTTCGTGGTCCGCCAGTAAAGCAAAACACTTGACCGCCGCGTCAATGAAATCTTCGCTGGTGTTTATTGGATGGTCTGTTTTGTTACAGGCCGAACGCTGCCCGTCTTACAGAAGGCTCATAAGACCGCGTAAAAGCCATACCACTTTGAAATCAGCGGTTCTCTTCTAAAAGCGTGATTGACATTGTCAGTTAGTCAAGCAAACGAATGCACGCGTTCACGCATGCACACACATTAATATACGTTTGTTCTGCGAATTGTTTGCTTGTTTCTCTATGATTTGTTAATGCGTGCGCGTGTTTGTATGTGTGTTTATCACCAGTCGACATAATTACTGAAATACTCAATTCTTTGGACGCAACAGCACTCTGCACTTTCAAGCATGTACTACATGTACTGTTTTTGTACATGGGGTTAACACACGTTGTTTTGCATAGAAATCTTAATTCGTTAAGCGGGGAATACTTTAAAAAACAAAACCCACATGTTTTAACGATTCACGTAATGTTGCTTAGCTAACACAACAATTCGCCAAGAAAAATGTACTTAGCATACCCATTCCTAAAACGAGTATAAAGGATCTTAGTTGGAAAAAAAAGGGAAGTTTTGTTTTTGTTTTTTAAGTAAGTCGCCCAAGCGCTCTATCAACTTGGCTAAAGACAAATCTTTGAAAAAAAACACAACTAACTACACACACACACACACACACACACACGAAAAAATAAAAGAAAAGAGAAACACACACTAATGTGACATGATATAACTGAGTTTGCTGAAAACTGACGAAAAAGTACAAGACCGGAAAATCGCAAATGCTTACGCATAAACTTTTACAATTTCTTAGAAGCGCTCCGAACAGACACAATCACACACTCGATCACATGCAACTTGGAAAAGCACTTCACTGGACAGTTCGGGTTGCAATTTTGGTTATTGTAATTATGTAACCACACACGTACCATCTGAACATCAGTGTCTAAGTGTTCAGTTATTCACACGGGTTTCATCTGCTTGGGTAATGGATTACAACTAAATAGCACTGAAAAAATTAATTTAAAGAATCAAGAATCAAACGCAAAAGAGATTATCGCCAGAAGGTGAAATCCTGTTTGTATGAAAAGAAATAATCGGCAACGGTAACGGAGCATTTTACAGTTAGTTATTTCAGATGTTTCCAAATTACATCACTGCGAATGTCTCTTGGGCTTCGAAAGGTGGATGTCGCCGGGGAAAAATCACTAAAACGGCTTATTTATTTCTTTATTTGTAAATGAAGTCCTTCCAATACGTATCAATGATTTGGATCACCACCTCAGGTTTGCCTAGGAAGGCGTAATCAATATTTTCAATTTTACGCCGGCAATAAAGGTTTACTTTGCGCGTAAAACATATATTAAGAGCGTACAATTCATCAACAGTAATTAAAACAAACAGAAAATCAACAAACTAACTTACAAACAAGCAAAGGGACACGAGAAGAAAAACAAGTCGCGTAAGGCGAAAATACAATATTTAGTCAAGTAGCTGTCGAACTCACAGAATGAAACTGAACGCAATGCAACGCAGCAAGACCGTATACTCGTAGCATCGTCAGTCCACCGCTCACGGCAAAGGCAGTGAAATTGACAAGAAGAGCGGGGTAGTAGTTGCGCTGAGAAGGATAGCACGCTTTTCTGTACCTCTCTTCGTTTTAACTTTCTGAGCGTGTTTTTAATCCAAACATATCATATCTATATGTTTTTGGAATGAGGAACCGACAAGGAATAAGATGAAAGTGTTTTAAATTGATTTCGAAAATATAATTTTGATAATAAATTTTATATATTTAATTTTCAGAGCTTGTATTTAATCCGAATATAACATATTTATATGTTTTTGGAATCAGAACATGATGGAGAATAAGATGAACGTAAATTTGGATCGTTTTATAAAAAAAATATTTTGTTTACAATTTTCAGATTTTTAATGACCAAAGTCATTAATTAATTTTTTAGCCACCAAGCTGAAATGCAATACCGAAGTCCGGGCTTTGTCAAACATTACTTGACCAAAATTTCAACCAAAACTGAGGGCGTGACAGTGCCGCCTCAACTTTCAGGAAAAGCCGGATATGACGTCATCAAAGACATTTATCAAAAAAATGAACAAAAAATGTCCAGGGATTTCCTACCCAGGAACTCTCATGTCAAATTTCATAAAGATCGGTCCAGTAGTTTGGTCCGAATCGCTCTACACACACACACGCACATACAGACTCAGACACAGACACACACACACACACACACACACCACGACCCTCGTTTCGATTACCCCCTCTACGTTAAAACATTTAGTCAAAACTTGACTAAATGTAAACAAGTCGCGTAAGGCGAAAATACAACATTTAGTCAAGTAGCTGTCGAACTCACAGAATGAAACTGAACGCAATGCCATTTTTCAGCAAGACCGTATACTCGTAGCATCGTCAGTCCACCGCTCATGGCAAAGTCAGTGAAATTGACAAGAAGAGCGGGGTAGTAGTTGCGCTAAGAAGGATAGCACGCTTTTCTGTACCTCTCTTTGTTTTAACTTTCTGAGCGTGTTTTTAATCCAAACATATCATATCTATATGTTTTTGGAATCAGGAACCGACAAGGAATAAGGTGAAAGTGTTTTTACATTGATTTGGACAACTTAATTTTGATAATAATTTTTATATATTTAATTTTCAGAGCTTTTATTTAATCCAAATATAACATATTTATATGTTTTTGGAATCAGAAAGTGATGGAGAATAAGATGAACGTAAATGTGGATCGTTTTATAAATTTTTATTTTTTTTTACAATTTTCAGATTTTTAATGACCAAAGTCATCAATTAATTTTTAAGCCAAAAAGCTGAAATGCAATACCGAAGTCCGAGCTTTGTCAAAGATTACTTGACCAAAATTTCAACCAATTTGGTTGAAAAATGAGAGCGTGACAGTGCCGCCTCAACTTTCACGAAAAGCCGGATATGACGTCATAAAAGACATTTATCAAAAAAATGGAAAAAAAGGTCTGGGGATTTCCTACCCAGGAACTCTCATGTCAAATTTCATAAAGATCGGTCCAGTAGTTTAGTCTGAATCGCTCTACACACACACACAGACACACACACACACGCACACACGCACGCACGCACATACACCACGACCCTCGTCTCGATTCCCCCTCTACGTTAAAACATTTAGTCAAAACTTGACTAAATGTAAAAAACAGAGACAGAAATGGGGGAGGGGAGCATATGGGGAGGTGGAGAGAGGCATTACAAAAACTTTCCTGTTGACGAAAGCAAAATGACGCGAAATGAACCCAATGATGGTTTTTTTCAAAAGTAATGTAGTAAGCTTACAAAAGTGTTCTTTTTTTGTTTGTTTTATGTGTTTTCCTTTTAACAGCCAACTGTCGCCCAATTAGGGACTGCTCTACATTATGCAAATGAATATGAATAGTTAATGGTTGAAAAGTGTGAAAAAGAGAGAGAAACAAAGAGAGAAACAGACTGGTAGAGAGAAGATGGAGAGAGGGAGGGAGGGATTCAAAGAACTGTTGCCGAAAGCAAGGCATCTCGAGATAATGGCCTATAACCTGTTCAGGTAAGTATGTTAAAAGCAATTAACCGCTGAACTCATCCTCTCTAAAGAGTACACTTCACACCAATCGCTGAAGTTTTCAAGGGGTCATAGAGTACACACATTGGACAATAGAGAGGCCGTAAAAGGGTCGCGTTGCCATTGGTCAACCTGACCACGTGATCAGCCTCGGCACAAAGCTACGTCCGTGGTCATGGAAACCCTTTCTAGTTCAGTCCTGGCTCGGAACAGTTTTGTGTGGGGTTTTTTTTCCGAACGATGTAGGCGTCTCCCAGGAATTGTTTTGGTTGGCGTGCGGAGCGGAGAGTTACAAATTACTTTAAAAGAAAACACTTTGGTTACTTCTCAGAGTGTTATGTATGGTCCGACTGAGGTGCCAGTAGCGGACGTTTTAAATGGAAACAAATTGAAACAACTTTTACAGCCCGGACTTCGGTATTGCATTTCAGCTTTGTGGCTTAAAAATTAATTAATGACTTTGGTCATTAAAAATCTGAAAATTGTAAAAAAAAATAGGCCTATTTTTTTTTATAAAACGATTCAAGTTTACGTTCATCTGATTCTTCATCATTTTCTGATTAAAAAAACATATACATATGTTATATTTGGATTAAAAACAAGCTCTGAAAATTAAAATTACAAAAATTATGATCAAAATTAAATTTTCGAAATCAATTTAAAAACACTTTTATCTTATTCCTTGTCGGTTCCTGATTCCAAAAACATATAGATATGATATGTTTGGATTAAAAACACGCTCAGAAAGTTAAAACGAAGAGAGGTACAGAAAAGCGTGCTATCCTTCTCAGCGCAACTACTACCCCGCTCTTCTTGTCAATTTCAGTGCCTTTGCCATGAGCGGTGGACTGACGATGCTACGAGTATACGGTCTTGCTGAAAAATTGCATAGCGTTCAGTTTCATTCTGTGAGTTCGACAGCTTGACTAAATGTTGTATTTTCGCCTTACGCGACTTGTTTAAAATCAAGAGTCAAACTGACACAAAGATTTTCACCTTCCATTTCTCTGTAATGGAGGCACGCAGAGGCACGACGTAGAGAGAGCGTCAGATAACCGCGACGTAGGTTTGGGGAGTCGGGTCGGGCACTAAGAGTACAGTTTATTTTTACAGAACTGTACATTAATTATCGCAACAGGTTTAAACAGTTCGCTTTACATTTGATTCTGTCTCTCTCTGTCTGTGTCTGTCTGTGTCTGTCTGTCTGTCTGTCTGTCTGTCTGTCTGTCTGTCTGTCTGTCTGTCTGTCTCTCTGTCTGTCTGTCTGTCTGTCTCTCTCTCTCTCTGTCTGTCTGTCTGTCTGTCTGTCTCTCTCTCTCTCTCTCTCTCTCTCTCTCTCTCTCTCTCTCTCTCTTTTTTTGTCGTTGGAATTTGAATTTAAACATATCTTTGAACATAAAACATAATTGTCAGAACGATTTCGAGTGAACAGACTTCGGCGTGTACGAACACAGATAACCCTGTGGGCTGCTGTCACATTTTAGGTTTCTATACAATGAGAAAATAACAAAGTGTTGTTGACTTTTCATGCAAGGAGGTCGATCCTTGCAATTTTGCATATTATGTTTGTTCTCGTATGTTAGCTTAAGACGGGAAAGTCAGACGCAAGCGAAGGGAAATTACCAGATCACGCTCACAAGTGTGTACTAAAAGTCACATCAAATCCAATCTTCGGCCACTGTGAGGCCACTAAATGAGAAACAGATGACAGGCACTCCGCCACTTCTGCTGAAGGACATAGCAGGTACTTGGCTACACTTCACTGCGCCACATGAGTGATTCCATTTTCCGTTCGGCAATCAGTCTGTCTCACGCACAAATTGTCAAGGGTAATTTTAAACTGAGTCTAATTTTGTCAGACACTGGGCAAGTTTTAATACCGGACCTTCAACATTGACGATTGGGGTCTAAAAAACACATTCCTTCCTTATAAACGATTCAGAGAAAATCCCCCCCCCCCCCCACTCTATACCCCCACCCCCTTGCATTTTGAAATCTCCTAACATTATCTGAAATTGAAGCTGGCGTTAGAAAGCATGACTGAAACCCCATCGCTGTTAATCTCCTTCTCGATAAAAGAAGATATACACGTATTGTACGGCCGTTTTCTCAAGGCTGTCCAAATGAAGTGCTATCTGAATTTAACTCTTAAAAAAAAAAAAGACTAATACGGTTTTTTTTTATTTCTTTTTTTTAATAAGCCACGCCCCGGACTGCGCGCGCAACACATGCAGACGACGCATATATGTGTAGTAAGTTTGTCGGAACTTTGGCGGAGTAATTTGATAGAGTTTTTAGATTGTGTCAACGACTGTAGACGTGATGTAACTTACAGATAAATTATATCTGAGCTTAAAAAAGTGTTTATTTTCAATAAAAATCGGTTCGGGTAGCGATGTGATGTTAATCTAGCAAATCAACAGGGCTACTTCCTAATGGACCGAAGTTCTGTGGGACTGAAGAATCATCAACCGATGTGAACTGCTATTTGTTTAGGTGGTTCAGTCTTTCCCCATCGGCAGCCCTGTAAGCTTACATTTACTGAAAAAATCCTGTTTCATTTTTCTCTTTGAGTAAGAATATTTGTCCGCAGCTTACGGACTAACCCGTTCGATAGTATTACTTGGGTATAAACTTCCTTCCCAGATTGTCTCTGTCTCATCGCAAAATTACACAAACATTTTTCAATTTACAATATTTTACTTTGTCATTTTTTTCCCTGTTCGACGACTCTTCCGACTATGTGAGTGTGTATGCGTATGTTGAATCCGATTACGCTTGTCCGCTAAACTGAAACGTGATCGAAATGACATTCGATCGATATTGACACTAACTAGTTTTAAAAAAAATGTATTCACACGCATACGCACACGTGCACTTTTGCAGTCCCATGCACTGACCGCTGGTTCTACCTTGTGCGCTTGTCCGGAGTTTTTCTTTGTTTCTTTTTTAATTTGAGGTAATCGATAATAGCGTGGCATGAAATACAATTTTGCGAAAACCCGGTGAAAACATATCGCTCCAATGAATGCTGTCCATCATGTGCGAGGTCGGGAAAAGTGTTACACGTATCGCATGAAAACAAAGAGTGTACAGATAAAACTGAAAAGGAATTAAAGCGGAGAAGTCGGCAACTCAGTCAAACCACCTCTAATAAAGTGACAAATAGTACTAAACTATCGACTACTAAGATTCATTTGATTTTGTAACCAATAATTTAGTTTTTGTTTTTGACGGCGCCATCAATTTAAAAGAAATGCATCTTTTCTGGTTCACATTTAAATTAAAAAAAAAATTAAAAAACCTACCTTTCTTGTTTTTTGATTCACATTTAGATAGTCAGCATTATATCATTTACATTTAACGTATACTGCATCCCGGTATCAGCATGCTTATTATACAATAAAATAAAAACAGCGCTAGCATACCATGAACATAATTAATTTCCTTGTAAATCTGTTTTGCTTCTTTCTTTATTTATTTATTTGTGTGGGGTGTTTTTTTGCGTGTTTATTTTGGGGAGAGTGTTTTATTGTTCCTCAAAAGCACTTTGGTCAATATCCCTTTAACTTTGAACTACCGTTCAGTTTGAGGACAGAATGCAATTCTTTTATTTTTGGACAACAACACTGTTGGGGTTGATGTACAAAATTGATGGTTGACTGATCAAAAGATCAAAATATTGTGTGCGATATCTGTTCCTTTAAACCTTTCGTTTAACCAGCAGGTGACATATGGCATGGCACGGCCCCCGTTTGACCACCCAGGCTCTCCCTCGCCCACTTTGTCCCCGCAAGTTTTTTTGCTACCTTTTCTATATGCACTGTCAATAACATTTTTTGAGGCGAATTTGTCGTTTGCTTGCAAAAAAAAAGATAGTTAATTATCAGATCAGCTTTGTAAAGGAGATACTAAAAACCGCACATAATTATTCAAAAAAAGTCTGATGCGTGGCGACAACTGCCGCTCCGACTGAAGGGCTATTTACTGAAAAGGAAGGTGGGGGGGGGGGGGGGGTCCTGGGGAGAGGTGGAGGGGTGGTGGGCAAAATGAGACAGAGCCGATACGATTACGATGTGGAGGGGGGGGGGGGGGGGCAGCAAATGTTCGCATGCACATGGTGGTCAGTAACTTTAGTAACACAAATCGACGTTTGATTTTAATCCCACACAGATGTGTTAATTTTTCTTTTGTTATTTTCTTTTTTCTGTCAAAATGTATAAATGAAAAACGTGACAGGCTGGATAAAATTTATCTGAGTGAAACGTTATTTCTTTCAGGGTCCGCATTGGTTTCTAAAAAAACAATAGTGTTTAATTTTAACTTGATTTCATTTACATGAATTCAAATCAGAAACGAAGAAAATATCATAACCCCGCAATATAACAGTGTCACAGAATCGTGAAACAATTCCGTGAAAACATTCTCTCAATGCTGACAATGTCTTGGTGCGTGGTTCTCACATGTGGTGTCCAGTTGTCCATCTTAGCTAATTTAAATTCCGCGTGTGATGTTTGAAGTGGGCCTATTGGGACGAAGCTGAGTAGATTCGGGATGCGAAAATCAGCAGATTATACGATTTTATGATCCGCGGCAGAGACTATCAAGTGCTCTTGCGTATACAAGAACCAGTCGGTCGGATCGAGTCCAGGTGTGATTTTCGCGTTCTACTTACAGTCGTTTTATCTCAGCTGATAACTCCTTGCCAAATGGTGGCAAAAACGCTCAATGGAAAGTGACATCGCATGCGTTGGGAAGACCGTGGGAAAATATTGAGACCTCAGAATAGGGTCCTACGATTGACCAAAGCAAAAATAATACGACAACACATCATAGTGTGTGTGTGTTTCTGCACGCGGTCTGTTTCTCATAAGACACGCAATAAGCACACCCTGGTCGTAAGGGAAAATAGCCTAACATGGACAACTGCCTGATATGGACCACCTCCTGTTCTGACAAACTAACGGTGCTATAGGTCTCAAAACAATTTCATTCTTTGGATAACTTGCATATATATGCGATATAAACATTTGTAACCACACAATAAGCTAAGCTTATATTAAATGTGGTTATAAATATGTACATCTAGATAGGAATTATTATTTCACGTTATGTCAAGGTCAGAGAAACGCTTATCCCCTTGTTATAAATGTAAGACAGACAAGATACAATTTTTACCAAAAAAAGAGGAAAAGATACAGCAAAAGAATCAGAGGATGTGACAGAGGACGGGAAGAGAGTTAATTTTATTTTTCAGCAAGCAAGGGGGGGGGGGGGGGGTCAGAGAGACGATTACTGTTACAGACTTGCCAATTCAACTGT
>NC_090249.1:63585968-63589859 GCF_037325665.1 Littorina saxatilis | reverse complement strand
GTCTCTCTCTCTTTCTGTGTCTCTCTCTCTCGCTCTTTCTCTCTCCCCCCCCTCTCTCTCTCAAAAGAAGTTTAAACTATTTATGTTTCCTCATCTTATCCCGAGGAGTGTGCACGCACTACGCCGGTCGACCGTCATGTCTAGATCATGTCACGTGACAAAGACCCGGATGAAGAAACACCCAGTTCACGATCATGATCACGACGTCACGTATCCTTCCGAGACGTTGCAGCAAGAAGTGCGGGGTTATAGCGAGTGAGATTGAAGGCGTGATTGGGTTGACGGAGAGGCCTCATCTCGGGGGGAGACACGTGGTGGACGAGGGGATGTCGCATGAAGATCGTGTTGAGGATCATGTCTTTTCCCTTCTCCTCTTTTTACATGTAGTCAAGTTTTGACTGAACGTTTTAACATAGACTGGGAATCGAGTTGAGGGTGGTGGTGTTTGTGTGTGCAATTCCGAGAAAACTACTGGACCGATCTTCATGAAACTTTCCATACAAATTCTTCCAGACAATACCCTGAGATTTTTTTTTTAATAAATCTCTTTGATGACGTCATATCCGGCTTTTAGTGAAATTTGAGGCGGCACTGTGACGCCCTCGTTTTCCAATCAAATTGATTTAAATTTTGGTCAAGCAATCTTCGACGCAGCCCGGACTATGGGATTGCATTTAAGCTTGGAAACTTACAAAATTAATTCATAAGTTTGTTCATTAAAAAGTCACACAATTCTGATCAAAATTAAAATGTTTGTGATCGACTCAAAAATAATTGCATATCATTTGTTATCATTTACTGAATCCTAAAATATACAGATATGCCATGTTTTCTCTGACAACGCACTCACAATGATAGGTTGATAAGGCACTCACAATGATAGGTTGATAAGGCACTCACAATGATAGGTTGATAAGGCACTCACAGTGATAGGTTGATAAGGCACTCACAATGATAGGTTGATAAGGCACTCACAATGACAGGTTGATAAGGCACTCACAATGACAGGTTGATAAGGCACTCACAATGACAGGTTGATAAGGCACTCACAATGATAAGTTGATAAGGCACTCACAATGATAGGTTGATAAGGCACTCACAATGACAGGTTGATAAGGCACTCACAATGACAGGTTGATAAGGCACTCACAATGACAGGTTGATAAGGCACTCACAATGATAGGTTGATAAGGCACTCACAATGATAGGTTGATAAGGCACTCACAATGATAGGTTGATAAGGCACTCACAATGATGGGTTGATAAGGCACTCACAATGATAGGTTGATAAGGCACTCACAATGATAGGTTGATAAGGCACTCACAATGATAGGTTGATAAGGCACTCACAATGATAGGTTGATAAGGCACTCACACTGATAGGTTGATAAGGCACTCACAATGATGGGTTGATAAGGCACTCACAATGATAGGTTGATAAGGCACTCACAATGATAGGTTGATAAGGCACTCACACTGATAGGTTGATAAGGCACTCACAATGATAGGTTGATAAGGCACTACCATCGCATGCTTTGCGGAGTCTCAGTCTTCTGGTTTAATCTAGCGAAGCCTTAGTACATGTCTGACTTCATAAACATCTGAGAAATGATACTTTTGACTAAATGTTTTAATATAGACGGGGAACCGAGACGAGGGTGTGGTGTATACGTGTACGTGTACGTGTGTGTGTACGTGTGTGTGTGTGTGTGTGTGTGTGTGTGTGTGTGTGTGTGTGTGTGTGTGTGTTTTGTGTGTGTGTGTGTGTGTGTGTTTGTGTATGTGTAGAGCGATTCAGAGAAAACTATTGGACCGATCTTCATGAAACTTCACATGAAAGTTGCTGGGTATGATGTTTTTTCTCTCCATATTTTCGATAGATGTCTTTGATGACGTTATATTCGGCTTTTTGTGAAAGTTGAAGCGGCACTATCACGCCTTCGTTTTTAAAGCAAATTGATTGAAATGTTGGTCAAGCAATCTTTGACGACGTCCGGACTATGAGATTGCATTTCAGCTCGGAAGCCTTAAAATTAGTTAATAAGTTTGCTCATTAAAGTTGTCATTAAAACCGAATTTTCACAAACAGATTAAAATATGATGGCATTGTATTCTTCATCTTCTTCTGAATTGAAAAATATATAGATATGTCATGTTTGATCTACGATTGTGCTCAGGATTGAAGAAAGTAGGTCAAGTAAGTACTTTGGTTCACATGCTTCGCGGAGACGAGCGTGACCCGTATCGGTCTTCGGGGAAGTTTAGCCGAGACTATCTGAACGTAGTCTTGGCGAAGACTGGTTTATGGTGTCAATCTTTTAGTTTGATGCCGACAGAGTGACTAAATGTTTTTATATCGCTTCACAAGACTTTTATTTTTATTTTTATAGAAACACAAAAATACCCAGCAAGCTTCCCATCAAAAGCTGCCAAAATGGCGGAGTAAAAACGGTCATATGAGTGAACGTGGGAGTTTCAGTCCATGAACGAAGAAGAAGAAGAAGAAGAAGAAGAAGAAGAAGAAGAAGAAGAAGAAGAAGAAGAAGAAGAAGAAGAAGAAGAAGAAGAAGAAGAAGAAGAAGAAGAAGAAGAAGAAGAAGAAGAAGAAGAAGAAGAAGAAGAAGAAGAAGAAGAAGAAGAAGAAGAAGAAGAAGAAGAAGAAGAAGAAGAAGAAGAAGAAGAAGAAGAAGAAGAAGAAGAAGAAGAAGAAGAAGAAGAAGAAGAAGAAGAAGAAGAAGAAGAAGAAGAAGAAGAAGAAGAAGAAGAAGAAGAAGAAGAAGAAGAAGAAGAAGAAGAAGAAGAAGAAGAAGAAGAAGAAGAAGAAGAAGAAGAAGAAGAAGAAGAAGAAGAAGAAGAAGAAGAAGAAGAAGAAGAAGAAGAAGAAGAAGAAGAAGAAGAAGAAGAAGAAGAAGAAGAAGAAGAAGAAGAAGAAGAAGAAGAAGAAGAAGAAGAACCAGAAGAACCAGAAGAAGAAGAAGAAGAAGAAGAAGAAGAAGAAGAAGAAGAACCAGAAGAAGAAGAAGAAGAAGAACAAGAAGAACAAGAAGAAGAAGAAGAAGAAGAAGAAGAAGAAGAAGAAGAAGAAGAAGAAGAAGAAGAAGAAGAAGAAGAAGCGGGGCATCGTCACCATACGTCCAACACTAGGTCCTCAGGGGAGAGCGGGGCATCGTCACCATACGTCCAACACTAGGTCCTCAGGGGAGAGCGGGGCATCGTCACCATACGTCCAACACTATGTCTTCAGGGGAGAGCGGGGCATCGTCACCATACGTCCAACACTAGGTCCTCAGGGGAGAGCGGGGCATCGTCACCATACGTCCAACACATGGTCTTCAGGGGAGAGCGGGGCATCGTCACTATACGTCCAACACTAGGTCCTCAGGGGAGAGCGGGGCATCGTCACCATACGTCTAACACATGGTCTTCAGGGGAGAGCGGGGCATAGTCACCATACGTCCAACACTAGGTCCTCAGGGGAGAGCGGGGCATCGTCACCATACGTCCAACACTAGGTCCTCAGGGGAGAGCGGGGCATCGTCACCATACGTCCAACACTAGGTCCTCAGGGGAGAGCGGGGCATCGTCACCATACGTCCAACACTAGGTCCTCAGGGGAGAGCGGGGCATCGTCACCATACGTCCAACACAAGGTCCTCAGGGGAGAGCGGGGCATCGTGGCATCGTCACCATACGTCCAACACTAGGTCCTCAGGGGAGAGCGGGGCATCGTCACCATACGTCCAACACTAGGTCCTCAGGGGAGAGCGGGGCATCGTCACCATACGTCCAACACTAGGTCCTCAGGGGAGAGCGGGGCATCGTCACCATACGTCCAACACTAGGTCCTCAGGCGAGAGCGGGGCATCGTCACCATACGTCCAACACAAGGTC